>NW_019396117.1:241343-300574 GCF_000591075.1 Eurytemora carolleeae | reverse complement strand
GGGTAATGTTACATCGTCTATACGCAATATCCCCCCTACTGAACTTCCGACCTACTAACTTTCCGACCTACTGCAATATCGGACCTACGCCAGCTGTTTATTTTTGTATTATTTGAGGGTTAGGTTAGGTTAAGACAATTTCTGGGCCGAGCGCTGCGGCTAGGACAGGCTAGGGGGCCGAGCGCCGCGGCTAGGACAGGCTAGGGGGCCGGGCGCTGCGGCCACATGTCCATATCGCAGCTGTAAAACCACGTGCTAGTAGATCGGATGTGTTGTATAGCGGATTTGGCGTAGGTCAGAAGTGGAGTATAGCGGATATGTTTAGGTCGAAAAATACACCACCAAAATAACACAGTAAGTGAACTTGGATAGATTGGGAAGAATAATCGGAGAATCTGAACTATAGGATGGATTAGATAGATATAGCGGTAAAACTGAACTATAGGATGGATTGGAAAGAAATAACGGAGAAACTGAGCTGGGACTGATCAGGAAGAAACAGTGGCGTAAATAAGGGGGGTTATTGGGGTTGTTTACCCCCCCCCCCTCTAGAATCCTGGAGATAATTACCCCTGAATTAACTATTCAGGCCATGAATAGCAAGGATTACTCCACTTACTGCCCCTACAAGTTACGGTTGCCCCTCCAAAAAAACAAACAAATCCTCAGTGGCGGAAATAGGGGGGTTATTGGGGTTATTTACCCTCCCCCCCCCTAGAATCCTGGGGGTAATTACCCCCACCCCCCTAGAATTTGTTTCTAAAAAAGGTTGATTTTAAAATTGAATATCTTTAAAATTTGCACGAAAATAATTTAAAAGTGCAGATACTTCAGACATTTCAGATTTTAAGTCAACATATTTTAAATGATTCTAAATTCTAAAGTGATAGTCAACGTCATTATAATTAGATTTTTTTAATAGAAAAAAAGGGTACGGGCAATGAAGAATACATTTTTACTTCTAAGTAATGTCATTTCCATATTAGATTTATTTAAGATCTTAACATACTACAATGACGACAAGAAAATTTTAGAAATAAGAAATAAGAATATAAACAAAGACAATATTTTTTCAAAGTTTTACAGAGTATAGCTTTTCTAAAGATTTAAAAAAGCAACATCTTTTCCTCTTATAGTAAAACTATTTTTTATGTTACTTAAAATAAATTCAGTTTTTTTTACAGATCTTTATAGTTAATATGTTAAAGGAATGACTATAATGAAGGCTATAAAACAAGGTGAAAGCTGAAAGGTAGGAAATGAAGCCTTTATTTGATGGAGTTTGTAAATGCCAGAAATGAGTGGAAAATGCAAATCAAACCCAACTAAAATCAATAATTTGATATACATCATGATATTTTTCTAGGGGTGGGTAAAAAAGTTCTAGGGGGGTAAAAAAAATTCGCGCGCCACACAGAATCCTTATTTACGCCCATGGGAAGAAATAATGGAAAAACTGAACTGGGATGAATTGGAGAGAAATTACAGAGAAACTGAACTGGGCTGGGTTTTGGAGAAACTGAAAGGAATAAATAATGGAGAAATTGAACTAGAATGTATTTGGGAAAAATAATGGAACTGGGATGGACTGGGATGAAAAAACGGAGAAACTGGGATGGATTAGAAAAAAAGGAGATAATGGAATAGGATGAATTGGGGAGAAATGATAAAAAACTGAACTGAGCTGCCGCTGGTTTTTGGGAAGAAATAACGGAGAAACTGAACTGGGCCGGGTTTTGGGAAGAAATAACAGAGAATTCAAAACTGGGCCGGGTTTTGGGAATAAAAAACGGAGAAACTGAACTGGGCTGGTTTAGGGAAGAAATAACGGAGAAACTGAACTGGGCTGGTTTTGGGAAGAAATAACGGAGAAACTGAAGTGGGCCGGGTTTTGGGAAGAAATAACAGAGAATTCATAACTGGGCTGGTTATGGGAATAAAAAACGGAGAAACTGAACTGGGCTGGGTTTTGGGTAGAAATAACGGAGAAACTGAACTGGAACTGATCAGGAAGAAATAATGGAAAAAAACTGAACTGGGATGAATTGGAGAGAAATTACAGAGAAACTGAACTGGGCTGGGTTTTGGAAAGAAATAACGGAGAAACTGAACTGTGATGGATTTGGAAGAAATAATGCAGAAACCTGGGATGGATTTGGAAGAAATAACGGAGAAACTGAACTATAGAATGGATTGGGAAGAAATAAAGATGAGACTGAACTCTGGGATTGATTAGATAGATATAACGGTAAAACTGAACTGGAATGGATTGGAAAGAAATAATGGAGAAACTGAACTAGGATGGATGGAGAGGAAATAACGATGAGACTAAACGCTGGGACTGATCAAATAGATGTTTGTCAACCATTAGGCATGGGGTTTACCTTGGCGGAGGGGGGGATAGATAAAACTCCTAAGAATGCGCGAATACCGGATAATATTTCTTTAATTCTCTCTCTCTATGACAGCTTGACATGACAGCTTGTTTCTATAGATAGTACGGGTTAAGGATGGATGTTGAAAAGGATGGATCCCCTCCTATCAATTAAGTGTCTGACATAGATTTTAACTATTTCCCGAATTTAGCTTACCTCAATTCTTATTTGATAATTTGACATGATCTTCTGACAGATTTATTACTGGCCTACCATCGAGTATATCCATAGTAAAATAATATTTAGATTAAAACAATAATTTATTTCTGAAAAATCACTTTTGACAGTTTAAAATTCAAAATTTAATTTCAAACTTACAGGAAAATTAACTTTGTTAAATCACTTATCATATGTTTTATAGTCGAAGTCACTTAAGCTCAAAAACATGGTTTGATATTGTGACAGAACTGAACTGCAAATTCATCTGAAGATTGTTATATATCTATATAAATGTTTTGCAAGCAAATCACTAAAGATTTCACACCTGCGATGTTTACGATCATTTAACACAATTTTACGCAGAAATGTTTTAAAAATGATATTTGAGATTGCGTATTATCACTTGGTGTTGTATAGCTGTCGAAACATAATTGCGTAATTTTCCATTTAGATTATTAATATGCTAATGTTTAGAAAGTGTGCCCGTGTCCGTGAAACGCCTCTAAAGGACGATTGGTAACTACGAAATATTCAACTCCGCGACATGTTTTTGTCTCTGCTTTAGTCTGTATTTGTCTCTGATTGATAATCAAGTCAGCTGATATCATGTTTCACTTTCAAAACAAGGGCGGGAGAGAAGAAGACGACTTTTTGAAATGTCAAAATCGGATGTAAGAAGGTTGGTGGTGCATTTTTCGACTTACGAAAATACGTCAAATCCGCTATACTACACATCCGACCTACTGGCACCATGGTTTTACAGCTGCTATATGGACTTGTGGCCGCAGCGCCCGGCCCCCTACACTGTCCTAGCCGCGGCGCTCGGCCCCCTAAAATAAAAAAAAAATCACCATTTTCCTTATTTACCCTAATTAATACAAATGAACATATTTTGTGCAAATAAACAAACAAATGTTCAATCAAACTAAAATTTAAGATTTCGCCGCTTGCCCATTACAATTATATTTACAGAGAAAAAAACTGAAAGCATTGATCAATTTGAGCAAATTATACTGTTGGAAATGGCCATTATTGCACTAATATTTACAGGAAACACTATTGTCCAATTGAACAAATTTTATTTTTTTGTTGGAAATTTTCAATTTGCACTAACGTTCAACTGCACTAATAATTGTAAAGAAAAACATTTTTCGTTTAAACAGGGGAGAAATAACGGAGAAACTAAACTGGGATTGATTGGGGAGAAATGGAGAAGACAGAACTGGGGTGGATTGGTGAGAAATATATATAAAGGAGAATCTTAACTGAACAACCGTGGGGAAGAAATGGAACTGAGCAATTCCGTTGGGAAGAAACTGGAGTGGATTGGGAAGAAATAAAGGAGAAACTGACCTGGGATTGATTGGGGATAAATAAAGGAGGAACTGAACTAGGATTAATTTGGGAGAAATAACGGAGAAACTAAACTGACGGATTGTGGAACAAAGGGTAATGTTACATCGTCTATACGCAATATCCCCCCTACTGAACTTCCGACCTACTAACTTTCCGACCTACTGCAATATCGGACCTACGCCAGCTGTTTATTTTTGTATTATTTGAGGGTTAGGTTAGGTTAAGACAATTTCGAGGGCCGAGCGCTGCGGCTAGGACAGGCTAGGGGGCCGAGCGCCGCGGCTAGGACAGGCTTGGGGGCCGGGCGCTGCGGCCACATGTCCATATCGCAGCTGTAAAACCACGTGCTAGTAGATCGGNACGGTAAAACTCAACTGGGATGGATTAGAAAGAAATAACGGAGAAACTGAACTAGGATGGATGGATAGGAAATAACGATGAGACTAAACTCTGGGATTGATTAAATAGAATTATCGGAGAAACTGAACTAGGATGGATGGAGAGGAAATAATGATGAGACTAAACTCTGGGATTGATTAAATAGATATAACGGTAAAACTCAACTGGGATGGATTAGAAAGAAATAACGGAGAAACTGAACTAGGATGGATGGAGAGGAATTAACGATGAGACTAAACTCTGGGATTTATTAGATAGATAAAACGGTAAAACTGAACTGCAGGATGGATTGGAGATAAAAAACGGAGGAACTGAACTAGGATGGAATGAAATGAAATAACGTAGAAACATAATGGAGAAACTGAACTGGGATGGATAACTGATTTAAGCTGAACTGAGATGGATTGAGCTGAAATAACGGAGAAACTAGGATGGATTTGGGAACATAACGGAGAAATTGAACTGGGATAGGTAGGGGAGAAATAAAGGAAAAACTGAATTAGGATGGATTGGGATGAAATAAATGAGAAACTGAACTGCAGGTATAGATTGGAATGAAATAACGGAAAAAAATAACTACATGTACGGGTCGGATGGGTTATGGGAACGAAATTGAACTGGGATGGATTGGGAAGAAATAATGGAGAAACTGAACGTGGACTAGTTGGAAAGAAATAAAGAGGAAACTGCCCTATAGGACGGGTTGGGAAGAAATAGTAATAATAAAGGTATTGAACTCGAGACTTTTATGACTACAAAATCAATATTTAAAATTCAAGATTTAAGGATGAATTATGTCAATAAAAAAATCCAAAGTTCAAAAATAAATTCTTGAAATTATAGACTCAGTATTATCCGTTAAAGACTCATTCTTTCTGACTAACCCTATAATATATGTCCCCTCATGCATTTAAACAAGATTTAATCTAAAATACAACCATGAATTTAGTAAAGAAAAAAGTCTGAGTAAATTTTGTCCTTTCACCATTAAATTCTCAATCTTTGTGAGTAATCCTGTAATCATAGCTTCATAATTACAACACCTTAGTTTTTCGTAAATATATTTTTAATTTTGAAACCTCTTAAGGACTCTTAAACTAAGAAGGAAGGGGGGGGGGAAATCTCCCCTAACCCCCCTCCATGATGGTTTAGTAACCAACCAAACTTTTATCTTAAAACTAAAAAATAAACATTGTATATTTGGGATAAATCTAATACTTTAACAGAATATTTAAAAAAAAAACGTTCATGATGTTTATCTTAAATACACGCTTAAGGAACTGTAAGCATAATTTCAAGTGACCCTTCATGCAAAAATGGCAATGCCTGAATCACAACGGTACCCTTGAACCCTTTGTATGATTAAGGATGTAGAAGATATCGTCAATTTTTTAGATTTAAAACAGTAATTATGATATTTTATAAGGACCCTGTCCTGCAGTATGAAATTCATAAGACATATTTTTAGAGAAACTGCAATTGAAAAAAATACTTTTTGAATTTATAAACATTGATATCTAATTTATACTTGACCAGGCAAACTTTTAAAGCTACCGATGTGAATCTGGCATTACTATCTTTGCATGGAGGGTCACGGTAAAATCTGGATTGTCAATTTAACTATATTGAGCTTTTTTTGTGAAAAAGATGAAGTAACCATGTTAACATTTTTATGAAACTATTGTGCACTTTATCATTCTTCCTCACTTCATCGTGAATTTTATAATAAATGTGTTATAAAGCAATCATCGTGCAATGAAGTTAAATTAGCTGTACATTATAGCAAAGCTTGTGTGATCTATAGCATTGAAATAAGAAAAGTACACACACATTTCAAAAAATTACCTATGACACTATTATTTTGGCACGACGTGCTATAAAGTTTTTGGATTTAAATTTTCTCTATCTCGAAGGTTCTCGCCTTTTTAGATTATATTATCTAAAAAGCCTTGGACCTTCTCGATAAAGAGAAAATTTCTGTCCAAAAACTTTATAACACTGCAAACCAAAATAACAGTGTTATAAATAGTTAATTTGTAATTAAAAGTGGGATCGACGGACAAATCAAACAGACCAAATCCCCGAGTTGAGTTCTTTGTAAAGAAATCCCCGAGTTGAGTTCTTTGTAAAGCCCGACGCAGGCATTACCAATTTCTTAAGTAAATAAAGTATTCTGTTATTCTTGGCCTTAATGGCGCCGCTTTTGTGAATCGGACATGTCACTTTATAAAAAAGGGGTGCGATTAAAATTTTGTCTACTGTGTATTTAAAGGATAGCTTTGTGAATCGTTTAAGCGCTTGTTTTGTAAACTAATTTATAATTACGTTTTAGAGAACATGACTTTGGTTTTAGGATATTAATATTAAATACAATAAATATGCACACAAAATAACATAAATGAATATTATTTGTTGAACCCTAGCTCTGAATCACTGGTCCCTGGACTACAATATGGACCCGGAGTAGGAGGTTTACTCCACACACCACTCCCACGCTTAGGTTTCAGATTGAGTTGACTCCGGGGTAAGGAACGGGAGTAGACCTCAGTATCCTGTCTAGTACCGGAGCCATCTCTAGACTTACTCGGACTACGGGACACAGTCCCTAATTAATAATTGGACTTTATTTGGTTCATTCGTAATGGGTTTTTAAAAGTTCCAAAAAAAGTTTTAAAAATTTCTAAATTCTTAACTATAAACAATAAACATTTACCGTTCTTACACTATGCAAAATTTTTACAATTCAAAATATAACTAAGGTCTACGATATTTGATTGCAAAGATATAGGGATTAGAAAATCAGAGTTTGTGACAAGAACTGAGTTCCTTTTCTAATCCTGATGATGTAAACCTTCAATATTTTAAACCTAGGCTATTAGATCTAGTAAAATCATAGCAGCAGGAATATCAAGGGTCTACATGAGGGGAAAATAAATAAGGATTATAGAGAGAACTATTGAGATTGCGGAGAATAATGAGTTTTTCTAAAATAAATATTTTTAATACTTTGCACTAAAATACTAATTTAGAATTTGAAGTTTTTTTTTACCTGAAAACTTTCTAAAGGTTTGTGTAGGACTTGTGAGATCTCGACTGGACCGAACCGGAGAAATATTTGCAGATTTAGGTCGAGTTTTCCGTCCCATACTGGAGAATCCGTCCGACTGACGACTGTTTCGTCGGTTTATCAGAGATGCTGCAGGACTTTTACCCTTCACCTTTACAAACAGAAGATTAGAGGCGTAACATTAAAATCTTCCGGGAGTTTATTTTTAAAGGGACTTTAAGCGTAATGCAAAGATGGCAATACCCGATTTACAACGGTACCCTTAAAAAGTTTTGTCAAATCAAATATAAATTAGATATCCATGCTATTTTTTGCGGATTCTCTGCAAATGTGACTTGGAAAAATTCACAGAAAAAACACTTTTCGAGATAAATTACCAACACTTGACTGCAAAGCTCTGTCATCCAATCTTTAATAAAAATATAAATTCCTTAAAATTAGAATTTTCATTTGCAATATGCGCAATAATGGTGTAAAAGTACATCTGTTATATGCTGGCTCACTTATAAATATAAAATTAAAAAACTTTATTAATGAAGTGGCTTACACAAAACTATGGAAAAGGAAGACGACTATACATACTTAAGTACGATCTTTAATAGTCCAACCCTGAAAAAAGCCTTATTTTAATGGTTTAAGTGTACAATGTATATAAACATGGACTCATTTCACTTGATTTTTAATTTTAATCTATTGTTACAACTATTTTGTTGATAACAGCATTCAATTCTCATAATTTTGCTTAAATGTCGTCTTCCTATTCAACAATTTTATCCCACTGTACTTATGATCAATCACCTGTTTAGCTGGATCTCTTGTAATACTTTGTGATCTACTTCCGGGCTGGGATCCTGATAAACAGAAAGGAATTGATTACTAGACAACAAAATCTAGTTTTCTTATCCCTACATCTTTTCAGCCTCATGCCATCATACCCCTTCCACATTTCAAACTATGAATTCTGCTGGATCAAATAGACAAAGTTTGAAATATCAAAGATTTACACCATCAGGCTGCAAAAGTATAAAGAAAATTATACTGCGAGGCGAGTAAACAATTCCTTAATGAGGGATTAAGCTTATTACTTGGTCTTAATACAGAACCCGGCCTTTAAAACTTGATCGGGAAATATAAGCTGTTTACCTGGCCTGGAGCTAGGTCTTGACGCTGGTCGGGAGACAGAGGCAGAATATCCAAGAACCGTTCCTGGTCCTTCAATTGGAGATCTAGAAACAAAATTATATTTTACAAAAGACTTTTTTGCAAAATTGTTTGCATTTACTCTAGGTACCTGGCAGAACTGGGAGTTACTATAACTGAACCCAGAGCCCAGGAAGGTGGGAGCTCTACCGTTTGTCGGGGTAACAGCAATATACCTTCAAATAAACAAAAGTGAACAATATAACTCTAAATTTAATCATTTTTATCAATGTTTAAAATGAAACCTGGAACAGAATCGTTCCCCTCAATGTTATGAAAGTCCTCTATGATCTGCTGCTCTTTTGCCAACGCCAAGTCTGCAAACTCCTTAAAAAATTGCGATTTAAAGAAAATGTTCTCTTGAATGACGAAGTTCAATTATTAGAAATCATTGGTAGGACTTATCGACCTTGTAACTTCTCCAGTTGTGACTTAATCTAGCAGAATTTAGAGTTCTAAATATCAAGGGTCTACGACATAGTTTAGCAAAGAGAAAATCAGTATTTGTGGCAAGCGTTCAGCCCCTTTGTTAGGATTATGAGGAGTTTATTCATCGTTTCTTTTTATAACCTAGGCTTACAAGGCGCTTCGCGCCCATCCCTTATTTCAATTGTGATCATTTTCTCTGTGTATACTGTGTAAAACAAAATAATAAAAATTCGTGGATTTTATCAAACAAATTTAGTGGATTTTTAAAATTTAATGAAAATCGAATTTTTTGGAGGCTAATTTTTGAAATTTTGATCATCTATAAACCTTCCCTGGGGTCATGTGAGGTCCCACACAAATTTTTGCCTGATTGGTTCAGCCGTTTTGACGTTTATCGGATACAAACGGACAGACAAACAGACAAGCAAAGTATTTATATAGATAGATAAATAATATCTCTTATGAAAAGGAAGTTTCTGAGAAAAATTGCAAGATTTTAGAATTAAATAGTTTAATCATAGATAAATCTATGAGTTTAATGGAAGAAAAATACAAGACTGTGGGACTATGTAATAGAAAGACGAGTGTTAGACTCAAGTTATAATCTAGAATAGTTTAAATATCACGAATTAACAACAACAACACAGGCTAAATAAGCCGACTTTCAAAATTATTTGCCTTAGAACAGCATAAAACACTTAAGATTGCTTAAATGTCGTCATTCTATTCCATAGTTTTATGAAGATTTTCATTGCAGTGCAATATTCATTAAATAAGTACCTCAGGCCTAAATTACGTAGCCAATGAAAAACAAATAATCATCTGTATAAAAGAAAAAAATGTTTGAGACATAGGCTAAAGGCGGCAAGACCTGTAAAATTCTGGATACTAAACATGGCATTCTTAACTGGTTTAATCTTATAGATAAAGGGTTGGTTGGGTTTCAACTTTTATCAACATGATTTATTCCAACCTGCTCTAACTGCTCTCTCTCCTTGTTGATGATCCTTCTCTGTTGGTCTATCTCTGCTTTCTCTTTCTCTAGTCCTGACAAGGTTAGATTCCGTAGCTCTACTAGCTCCTGGAGCACTCCACCTTGTTTATCCTTACTCGTCTCACAACTCTGAGATACAAACTCAAATAAAAAACTTGTAAGAAACAAAATAGACTTTATTTTATTACGTGATTACACTCATCATGGGTCTAAGAGGCAAGTCATTTGGTGAAGTTTAGAAAAATAGGTCTTTACTCTTTACAAATTGACAGAGGTACATTTCAGATTTTTGGTATCACCACAATTCATTACATATATTCATCAATTTTAAAGAGATAGAGACCAAATTTAATGAATAGCAAGACATGTTAAACTGCGTTGACGTATAGATAAACCACTTCTTTAGTAAGCCAGGTAAAGCTTAAGGCAAGTGGTTCAACTTAGTCTACGTTGATCAACTATGGCTCACAAAGAGCTTTGATAAAAAAAATCGAATTAATCCAATCTTGGTATTTATTGAGTCTGTAGGTCCGAGGTCGTTATATTAGATTTAATATTGAGTCTGTATGTCTGAGGTCGTTATTAAATTCAATATTGATTCTGTAGGTCAGAGGTCGTTATTAAATTCAATATTGAGTCTCTAGGTCCGAGGTCGTTATTAGATTCAATATTGAGTCTGTAGGTCCGAGGTCGTTATATAAGATTCAATATTGAGTCTATAGGTCAGAGGTCGTTATTAGATTCAATATTGAGTCTGTATAGGTCCGAGGTCGATATTAGATTCAATATTGAGTCGTTGGTCCGAGGTCGTTATTAGATTCAATATTGAGTCTGTAGGTCCGAGGTCGTTAATAAATTCAATATAGAGTCTTTAGGTGAGGTTGCTATCAGAATATTGAGTCAGTAGGTCCGAGGTCGTTATATTAGATTTAATATTGAGTCTGTAGGTTCTAGGTCGTTATTAAAGTCAATAAAGAGTCTGTAGGTGAGGTCGCTATTAGAATATTGAGTCTGTAGGTCCGAGGTCGTTATATTAGATACAATATTGAGTCTGTAAGTCCGAGGTCGTTATTAGATTTAATATTGAGTCTGTAGGTCCGAGGTCGTTATATAAGATTCAATATTGAGTCTGTAGGTCCGAGGTCGTTATTAGATTCAGCGAAGTCATTCTCCTACAGTTAAACCCTAAATGAGCCATACATGGAAAAAGTTTATCAAATGTCGTCTTGATAATTTTTCAATGGGTTTTATACTATTTTACGTAAATCTCAGTATTTGCGAAAATAAATAAATAGCCATGAATATGCGGGAACAGTTAAAAAACTAAATATCTGCAACTTTCCATTATCAGAAAGTGAAGAATATGCATTTGATGAATTCTTTCGATGTATGGCTTATTTAGGGTTTAACTGTAATGAAGGAAGTTAAAATGAGCTTTCATGATATTCTCAGGATAGCTATATGGTAAACCTATTTTATCATATATTACAAACTTTAAAAAATTTATGTTTGAGTTTTGCTCCTGTATAATCTGCTCATAGAGAACAAGTTTCTCCTCGTAGAGGTTTAATTTCTCCTCCATGATTTGAACTTGCACTCCAACCTTTCCTCCACGCAGGGACTCGTGAAGAAGTTCACAAAACAATCTAAAAATATTTTTTTGAAGGAACTGTAATTGTAATTTCAAGTGACCCTCCATGCAAAGATGGCAATGCCGGATTCATAACGGAACTCTCAAAATCTATAGCTGCTTAAGTATGAATAATATATCAATGTTGGTAATTTTGAAAACTGATTATTTCAATCTTGGGATTTAATCAAGCATTATAAAAGTAAGAAAACTTGAAGGTTAAAACAAACCCAAAAAATATGCCTTTTGGTACAAATAGGCATCAAGATGTTTTTAACTTAAAGAAGCTTCACAATATGAAATCATATTTAAAAACTGCTTGTTCTTTAAGTTTTCTTTTATTATAAACCAGATTTTTTTTTAAATTGTGACCTCTCACCTAACTCTTTCTACTAGTAGTTCGCAGTTAACTTCAAGAGGTAGATGGATTGGTTCAAAATCTACACAAAACTCTCTCAGCAGTCCTTGGAGAGTTTCAAGGATGGAGGATAAGGCTTTAACCAATACTGAACAATATCTTATTATAAAAAATATAAAGTTAAAAAACAGGCGAACAGGTCCTCAAAGGGTTCACGTTTTGAAGAAGTAAGAAAGATGCATTTGCTTTTTACCAAGAGTCTCAATATATAAAAACATTTATAATTATTTTCTGTTTAAAGGAATTGAGGTTTTGCCGCAAACTCTGATGTTCAAATCCCTTTATCTTTGCAGCCTAATGCCGTAGATTCTGTTAAATAAAATAATCTAAGATTAAACTATCAAAGGTTTACACCACCACCACCACCAAAGTTTGAGTTTGGTACAAAGACTCATATCCTTAACAACAATTTATAAGAAAAAGGCATGAGACATAAAGTTTACATATTTAATATTTATTTTAAAAAAAGAAAAAACTAGTTTCCACATTATATTTTATATTGTTTACAAAGTTGTAAAATTATGAATAGAAGAATCGATTTAAACTCATTTAATTATTTAAATCGGTCAAACCTCCCGGCTCAATAGAAAAATCAATTTATTTCAGACGTTTCTATCTCTAAAATGAATTCAAAATTAGATTACCTGAATTGTAATTTGAATTCAATTCTTCTTTTTTGGCGAGATCGTCTGTTACAGAATTTTATTAAAATGTCATAATGAATATTCCAAAAAATTTGCTCTTGAAAACTTTTAATCAATTTCATTTTCAATTCAAATCAAATTCATTTAAGTGTTAATAAAATTCCTATAATTTTTGTGAATAATTCTTCCTCTTTCCTCCCTGCCTGTTCAGTAGCCCACCTGCCTCTAGCCCCGCCTTTTCCTGGTAGCCCGCCCACCAGCTCCATACCCCACCCTACACCCTTCCCTTCACCCTTCTCTACCAGAATCTAAAATTTAATATTTCTTTTCAGGGATTTTTCCTAAATTATAATTTTCCGATATTTCCCACCTAGGAAATTTTACATTAAAACTTACTTGATCCACTATAGGACGAGACTTCACAGCAAAACATTTCATTTGGCATGTACTGTCCCATTTGGCATGTACTGTCCCATTTGGCATGTACTGTCCCATTTTGCCGTTTGTAATCTATAACACAGCGTGCTTGAAGGACCTCTAGGAGATAATAAAAATCCCATGTAACTTTTTTGAGATTTTGTAAGAGCCCGTCAAATGAAATTTTACGATATGTCAGCACATTTTCCTAGGATGAATTTTCCCGCAATTAGCATATTGGCAAAGTAATGTTTTATTGACATTTTTTAAAATGGACCTATCTGCATAAATAAGTTTTTAGACTAGTTATTCTATGAGAACTGTTGGATGCCAAAAATCTAGCTTTTTTTAATTAATATCATAGGATTTAAGGGCGATTTGCGCCCATCTTCTACTTATATTGTGAACATTTTCTTTTTGTATACAATTGTAAAACAATGAAAAAAAAGGTTCGCGAATTTTCTAAAAAAAATTATTTTTTTAATTTAATAAAAATCCAATTTTGTTATTTTTTTAATTTTGATCATCCATACCCTTCCCTGGGGTCATGTGAAATCCCATACAAAATTTGCGCCCGATCGGTTCAGCCGTTTTTTGGTTTTTGGATACAAACAAACAAACAGACAAGCAAAGTATATATATATATAGTAGATGCTTAATTATTTGTAGAATCAATTATCATAATAATAATAAAAACATGTTAAACCATATTTTAGAAGGGTAATGAGATGTGTTAATATGTTTATTCATTAAATATGATACGTCCAGAGTCGTCGTCTTCGTCCATCTTTTTAAAGACGGAATATTTCATAGATCAGACATTTCCCTGATCGGACATTTCTTAGATTCCACATTTCCCTAATCGGACATTTCTTAGATTAGACATTTCCCTGATCTGATATTTCTTAGATTAGACATTTCCTTGATCGGACATTTCTTAGATTAGACATTTCCCTCATCGGACATTTCTTAGAAAAGACATGACACGAATGTGAATTCTCTTGTTCTGATCTTCTTATTTCATGATTATATTTATATTCTTACCTTGAGCAACCGTTCCTTTAGTATAAAATTATCTTGTTCGGATTTTCTTACTTTATGATTATATTCAGATTCTTACCTTGAGCAACCGTTCCTTTAGTTTAGAATTCTCTTGTTCTGATCTTCTTATTTCATGATTATATTTAGATTCTCGTTGGAGGAGTACAGACATTAATCTTCGAACTTCTTCCTTAGCACCTGGATATTTTGCCTTAAAGGGACTGTTTGCATAATTAAGAGTAATTCTCCATTAAAGAGGGGCTTGTTTGATATACATTAGTACCCTTTAAACCGTTTTCTCAATCAATTTTCAACATAAAAAACATGGATATCTCATTCATTCTGGATCAGACAAAACTTTAAAGTGTAACGTTGCCACTCTAAAAATTCAGGGTACATTTAACATTATTTGAAATATCAACTACAGTCTCTTTATAGTCTGTAACTGTAGTTTGCACTGCTCCGTGTATATTGTACAGGGTTTCCCAAAAAACATGGGAATTCAGTGACGAATTTGATATTGTCTTTGTGTTAAATTAGCATTGTAATACCTAATTTAAAAAGCCATAATATTATTATGTCTGCTAAAGTTTATTTTATGAAAAGGGTAAAAGACTGTAAAGGTGTGTTAATAATGTCTCCGCAAGATGAACAGTAAAAACGGACAAGTTTACTTTGTTTGTATACTTTAATTTTCTTTTTTTACTAAGTACAACCGTATGCAGTCAAAACATAAACAAACAAAATGTGAACATAGCAGACGAAACTCTAAACAGATTACAGCTTTCTCTGTAGGTATCACTATACTAAATCAAAGAATTATTTAAAAAGACGATATCGAATTCGTCACTGAATTCCCATGTTTATTGGGACACCCTGTATAGTATACATTGTATATTATAAATATACATTGTATACCTTTAAGTTTCTGATTTCCAGATTCTAATTGTTCAGAAGCTTGTCTCTCTTTCTCACAGCTGTCGGCCAACGTTCTTTCCCTGTAAAGTGTAAATTCAATTCAATTTTTAATCTATCTTTATAAAATTAGTAGTGTCATATTAATTTTAAGAATTAATGTAATGAAAATTTTTAAGACTATAAAAAGATTTGCGTTTAAATATTGTTTCAACATTAAAACAATTCAATATGATGGAACTAATTAAAAGAAATGTAGAAGGCGACAATGATTCCACTTTTTGCCGGTAATTACTGTATTCAAATTACAGGAACTGAACACTAGCCACTAATTCTAACTTTACAATCCCTATATCTTTTCAATCCTGATGTCGTAGACTTTTGATAGTTCAGCCTTTATAATTCTTTTAGATAGAATAAACTTAGTTTGAAATATTAAAGGTTTACACCATCAGGTTGCAAACATATAGTTAAAAAATTAAAGTTTATGGATATTGTTCAGTTCCTTTACATTATATATATTATATGATACAACCTTTGAATTAAGGTTTCTCGCTGTTTCGCAGAATTCGCCTTTAGACGATCTCTGAAAATGAATTCTTTGAGATATTTGAAATAAAGGGATCGTGTGCCCATTTTAAAAAGTTTAAAATCAAAGATATATGTTTTGTAAGGGAGGGGGAGGGAAGGTAAAAGGAGATTGATATTCTTCTTTAGTAACTGACGATGATTAAAAAACGTAAAATGAGCGTTTGGGTCTTTTTTCCACAGTAAAGGAATTGACGTGAAACAATTGGCAAACATTTTACGACGTTTTAAAAACTGAATTAATCCTTATACAGGGTGAACCACAAAGAATGCGACTTTAATGATGACCTGAAACTCTTTTACTCTGAAAATCTTATGGTTGAATTTTGTCCTGATTTAAACCATATTCTTTTATAACTTACAGGTTTACTAAATAAACTGGAAAATAATAAAGAAGCGCAAATGAATGTGAAAATAACTGTTATTCTTTCTTGTTTAAAAAAACATTGATCATTTTTTAAATCATGTTTATATGTGAATTTAAAGATATGTCTCGAACCGCTGAGTACAGTCCACTGTAAAGGTTTTTCCAAAAATAAAAAAAATTGTTTGATTTAAGGCTAAAAAACTAGTTTTTTTATATACTCTGACAAATATTTTTCTCAAAATTGGTTTTTTTGTCGTTTTTAAGCCTGGACCTGTCACTTGCTGTTCTACGAGCCAAGGTTTCCATTTCAGAAACTGTTCTCAGTGAGCCGCGATACAGTTGGACCAACTTAAATAAAAAATTACGTTAAAACGTTGTTTCATTCTTCTCCAAATTCTGTTGTAAAGCTTAAATAGTTTTACAAGTAAAAAAACTTGAAATGGATTTTTGTACAAATGTAGTTTTTCATGTTCATTGTAGTATTAAAAATCATATTTTGAATGATAATCTTATTCCTATTCAGGGAGGGGGGGAGGTATTGGGACTAAGATCCCCCCCTGGACCAGTGAAATCTATTGATTTAGGGGGTTTTCATGCCCCAACGGGTGCTGAGTCCCCCCCCCTGGAAAGACACAAATTTAAGCCCCCCCTCCCTGGACAAATTCCTGAATACTCCCCTGTTCCCAGTCTAGAGTTTTCTGGGACCTAATAAACATGAAGAATGATTACATGAATGGTTCACTGTAACTTAAAATATGTATCTTGCTTTGCCCAATCGTTAATAACCGTGTGTGTGAATATATTTAAGACAGAAAAAAAACCATTATAACTTTTAGCCGAATATATTTCAAGAGTCCAGGTTGTCATGAAAGCCTCATTGTTTGTGGGACACCCTGTACCTTCCAGCTTGAATTGACAAGCGTGATCACGTCTAAGCTTGCTTGTTCGTCTTCACTATCATTCTGAATAAATAGGTAAATTAAAAATAACTGTATTTGTATGTATTTTGGGCCTGGATCAGTAACATTTATGGTTTCTAGGCCCGGGGTATTCAGGCCCCAACACCGGCCCCTGAGAGCAGATTTGGAGTAAGTACAATTGTTGCAGGTTTTTTTTTTAACTGGCTTAAAGCTAACCTTTAATAATATTCTATTTCCCCTGCTAGTACAGCTGCTTTCTTGTACATATTTACCTTTGTACATGGTGAGGGTAATCCAAGGGTTTCCATTTCCCCTGCTAAGTACAGTACAGCCGTTTGCCAATTCTCACGTGTACAGAAGTCACTAAAAAAAGTGTTTCAAGTAAAATTTTCCAGACAAAAAATCTTTGATTATTAATATCAAAACTTTCTAAAAAACAACAATATTCAAACAAAATATAATTTTTGTAACATAATTCATTTTTGTATTTCAGTATTTAGTCTTATAGATTCATTGAGATTCAGGATAGATAAGAGCCAATTCAGATAACGTAAACGATCCCTTTAAAGATGAAAGAAACTGATTACTTTTAATTTTCTAATCCTTGAACCTTTGCAACCTCAATCTTAGTATTTTTGCAACCTTAATCCTAGTATTTTTGCAACCTCAATACTAGTATTTTTGCAATCTCAATCCTAGTATCTTTTCAACCTCAATCCTAGTATCTTTGCAACCTCAAACCTAGTATTTTTGCAACCTCAAACCTAGTATTTTTGCAACCTTAATCCTAGTATCTTTGCAACCTTAATGTTGCAATTTTAGATATTTCAAACTATAAGTTCTAGCAAAATTAAAAGTCTAAAATATTAGAGGTCTAGACAAGATTAGATTTCAAAGATATGAGGATTAGCGAATTAGAGTTTTTCTAACCTTGGTTCAGTGTTAGCGTTGAAAACATCCTGAGAGCAACCCAGGAACTGCGCTCCGTGGGTCATCTTATACAGGACAGTTTGACAGAGCTAGTGGGTTGGGTTCACTTCCAGGATAGTAGAGTAGGATGGTTAAGTTATATCATTTATTCTCTTTGAACAATCAGACAGGTTGCAGAGGAGAAATTCTTTGATTGATACAATTGTGTTGTTATTAATGTTGATTCAAGTTTACAATGTACACTACATCAGCATCGGCTTCACTTATCGTACTGCACAGATTCTGGCACCGTTTCGTCACATCAATTGTACCTTCCTGTACTAACTGTACCGATCTCTGGCACCTTCCCGTCACTTCAATTGTACCTTACTGTACTAACTGTACCGATCTCTGGCACCGTCCCGTCACATCAATTGTACCTTACTGTACTAACTGTACCGGTCTCTGGTACCGTCCCGTCACTTCAATTGTACCTTACTGTACTAACTGTACCGGTCTCTGGCACCGTCCCGTCACATCAATTGTACCTTACTGTACTAACTGTACCGGTCTCTGGTACCGTCCCGTCACTTCAATTATACCTTACTGATTTAAGTTCGTTCATAGTTAGCCTCGATTAGTGCAGTTTTAATGCGAGATTTATTTCAGATTTTTTTAGTTTTTGGAACTAAAGAAAGTTTTTTTTCTATTATATTTAAAATTGTAAACGTCACAAGGATTTTCTAACAAATACAGATCTTCTTGTCAATCTGATTATTTTTAAAGACCTCGATTCCATCTTTTTGACATTTTTTTTATCTGAAAAAAAATATTTTTAATGGTTTTCAAAATAATATTAAAATGCATTCATTTTAATAACAAGGCTTAAAATTGTAACTAACCCAAGAAAGGCCTGTAGAAATATGTAATTTTTTTTAACGAAAAAATGTGAAACAGCTCGACGAAAAGTATGATTATAAAACATTTTACTCAGCTATAAAATTTCAAAAATTTTTAAGAATAAATTTTTTAAATTTCTACGAATTATTTTAATTAGATTATTCACTTTTAAATTAAAAAGACTACTTAGAAAGGACAGGGACCAATTTAAGAACACTTTAAAAAAAAAGTTTAAATTAACAAAAAAAAAACTTTTTCTTATAATTCCAGTTCATGTTGATATCAAGTTGTATCATCTTCCCAGTAAAATAGTAACAATCTCTGTTTTTCCCATCTCTTTATCTTTGCAACCTTATGTCGTAGACCTTTGATATTTCAAACTATGAATTCTTTTAGATCAAATAGTCTATGTTTGAAATATCAAAGGTTTACACCTTTAGGTGGCAAAGATATAGAGATTAGAAATTTGAATTTGTGGCAAAAACTCAGTTCCTTTGAAGAAATTAAAAAAGTTAAATTAATTGAAAGGAATTGACTCTTTGCCACAAACTCTGATTTTCTAATCCCAATATCTTTGGAACCCTATTTCGTAAACCTTTGATATTTCAAACTTATATTTTTTGATCTAACAAAAGTCATAGTTTGAAATTTCGAAGGTTTACGACGTTGGAATCCAAAGATATAGGGATAGAAAATCAGAGTTTGTTGCAAAGAGTCAATTCCTTTGAAAGATATATATCTTGATTTGTAAGAGTTAATATTTATGTATTGCCATATTTTAATATAATATAGCAATATGAGAAAAAAAACCGTAAAATGTCAAGATTGCGTTTGAAATAAAAATAAACTAACATCATTATCTTAAAAGATTTTTTTCTAAATCAAAAATACAGGATTATAATTTTCAATCAATATTATGCCACCAACATATTTAAACAATCTATTTTTGATGTAAAACCTACCTACAATCAACTCAACGTTAAAGTCACAGTTGTTAAAATTACAGCTGACTCTCCATAAAAAAGGGTATGTCCGATTTTTAACGGTACCATTTAAACCTTTGTTCGATGAGGAAGATATCATCGTTTTTCTCGCTTATTTAACAATGGGCAATTGCAGAGAATCCACAATTAAAAGTAATCAATTTTCAGAGTGAATAAGGCAAGTTGATATCTCATGTACTCTGGATCAGACAAAGCTTTTGAAGGTAAAATCTCGATTATACCTCTCGTTGCCACACACTCTGATTTTCTGCCCCATTATCTTTGCAACCTGAAGAAAATATGAGTTTGTGGCAAGAACTCTGTTTCTTAGTGAAAAGGCTGTTTTAAGAAAATATTACAACAATGAAAAAAATAGATATTTAAAAATACACATGTATATCAATCTATTTACATCTAGCCTACAAAACATATTCACTCTTGTCTTTTATTTGGTAAATTCTTGTATCTATGAACAATATATATACATTTTAAAAATATATAAAACACAGATTTAGAATAACTAAAAGTTAGTAAAAAAACACATAGTTACTTTTAAGTAACAAAAATTAGTAAAAAGTCACACCCAGTTAGTAAGTACGTAGTAAAACACTTTTAATTAAGGAAGCAGTAGAAGTAAATGCAAGGAGTTAGATAAATTAGATAGGATTTTCTCCTAGAGTGCAGTAAAACAACGTTACACAGTGAGACCAATAAAACTATGGAAGAGGGAGAATTGACTATCGGACTCAAAGGAATTGAGTCTTTGTAACAAATTCAGATTTTCCTATCCCTATATCTGTGCAACCTTGTGGCATTAACCTTTTATATTTCAAACTTAAATTATTTTATCTAACAGAATTCATAGTTTTAAATATGTAAGGTCTACGACATTGGTTTGCAAAGATTAGAAAATCAGAGTTTGCGGCAAATACTTAATTCCTTTGGATTTCAAAGAGTCTAAAGAACACTAAACACAGTAATTGTGCACACAGACCAATTTCACTTAACAATGTCGGTTTTTAATCATATTTGATTTATCACAATTGGAATTACACTAAAATTCTTAAATATCATTTTACTATTTCATAGTGTTATGAGTCTTACTGTAGAACACAAACATTGACAAAATATTAAGAAGAAGTAACACACAATTAGTAAAAAAGTGTTAAATAAGCAAAAATTTTAAATGCAAATAAAGAGAAATTATGTAAATGGGTCCACTGTACGGTTGCTGTATATTGTACATTGCATAGCTTGCAGTGGCTTCAACCTTTACAGTTGATGATTCCTAAACAGTGGACTCTTTTTCAAACACTTAAGTACAGAAATGCAAACTTATAAAGAGGCTTTAAGTGTAATTCCAAGTGACCCTCCATGCAAAGACGACAACGCCCAAAATCACAACGATAGCCTTAAAAAAGATATCAATTCTACTAAAAGAAAAAAATTATATTTTTTATTAGAATTTATTTATAAACGACAATGTCTTCACATTTAAGATCAGATAAAGGTTTTTAAGGGTACCGTTGTTAATGAGGCTTTGCCTTCTCTGAATGGAGGGTACCTTGAGGGTACCTTGAACTTAAATCCCCTTTAAACAAAAAGTGCTTTTTGATCATATTTTACCTTTTGAAAGAAATACATAAACCAAAAAAATATCTTTTTTCACAGCCATTGGTCAAGCTTAAATATGGCACAAAAATTTTACTTGTAAAAAAATAAAAATAAATTTAGAGTTCGTCTTTGGAACATTTTTCAGGAGGTTGGCAGTTGTTGGATGAGGTTGAATGGTTGGATGAGGTTGGGAGCTCAATGATACTGGTTCCCTCTGTATCCGAGATATATCCAGGTTCTCCAGTATAGTGGGTTGGATACACTAGGAGGGGTTCAACACTCAGACCCTGTATCCAGGTATCCATTCAATTCTACTTTCTAATTATTGCTGATATCATTGCTACTAATATCATTTTTATTAGTAACATCATTATTATTATTATCATATTCTTAATTTTGATATTAATATCCAATTTAAAAGAACTGAGTTTTTGCCACAAACTCTGATTTTCTAATCCCAATATCTTTGCAGGCCAATGTCGTAGACCTTAGATATTTCAAACTATATGAATTCTGTTAGATCAAATAATCTAAGATAATCCATTTAATCCAAAGGAATTGAGTTTATGCATTCTTTTAGATCAAATAATAATAGCTTGAAATATCAAAGGTTTACGCCATCAGGTTGCAAAGATGTAGGGATTAGAAAATCAGAATTTGTGACAAAAATTCAGTTCCTTTGTAATTGTTGTTGATATTATTGTAGTAGTTAAAGTATAATACTGATATGTATTTTAATAGTTCTCAAATACTTCATTCAAAAAGACATTTAAATATAAAAAAACATTTGGACATATTACAAAAAAAGATAATGAAAACAGAGAAATTTATCAGGCTTAGAAAGTTTCATTTTTATTAGTATAATCAGTATAATCATTATCATTATTATCATTATCAGTATCATTATTATCATTATTATCATTATCATTATCATTATTATCATTACGTATATGTGTTTTTTCACATTTGGACCCTCTTCCAAATATATTCAATTTTTATTTATTATCAGATTTTATGGCTATAATAGGATCCGAATTTTGTAATCCTTAAATAATTGCAACCTGGGACCGAATTTAATGAATTTGAGGGGTCGATGAACTGGTTACCGCCGGTTCAAATTTGAATCAATGCTTAAAATCTTTTCTGATTCTTTAAATTTGAATCGGTGTGGTGTTTCAAATTTGAACCGGCAATTGGTGGTTCAGTGATGCAGCTTAAATTAATTAAATTTGGTCCTCGATGGCGTAGACTTTTTGATATTTAAACTTTGATTATTAAATTTAACAAAACTCGGAGTTTTGATAATTTAAGGTCTATTACATCAGGGTGTAAATATACAAGGATTGAAAAATTAGAGGACGGGTAGAGTTAACACACCAAAATAGAAACAAAAATACAAAAATCTTTTATTTTAAATCTGAATGAATTCCTGCCTTGAGATCTCTATTGGTAAAATAAGATTTCCAGGTTGAGTTCGGATGCCTGGGGGAGACAAACAAGCTGATTAATTTTTAATTTTTTCATCAGACTTTTAAAGGGGTTGTTCACATTTTTCATCAGACTTTTAAAGGGGTTGTTCACATTTTTCATCAGACTTTAATTTGAATACCTTTTATTTTATCACATATATAAGAACAGACTTGGTTTCAACATTTATTTTTATTTTTAAGAACATTTCTGTTGTCCTTTAATCCAATTATTTGGTCGAATAATTATTTTTTTGTAAAATCAATTTTTTATCTTCATCTTTGCTGAAATAATTCAGTATACGACAAGAAAATTGGAAATACCATTCTTCAAGAAAAATTCCAATTTCTTCAAAAATTTCATAAACATTTATAAGAGTGAGAAAATAAGAAAGAGCTGAGGTTTGAACTATTATCATGAGATGACGCCAAGCTAAAACTCCTTCATAGCTTATAACTATCAGACGGAAACTTGAAATTTCAAGGGCATAGTGCTTAACAAGCTGGTGTTATATGTTTAACATGTATATTCTCACTGGCGGCAAACATATTTTGTACCTTTAAAATAAAGGGTGTTTATATCTTAACAAAATCTAAAATAGATCTAAAAAGAGGGATTTCCTAAATAAAACTTTGATTTAACCCTTTTTAGAAAACCTGAACAATCCCTTAAAAAACAATCTCAACTTTAAAATCCACAAAAAAACTGTTATAAAATCCACGATTGTAAATAAATGAGTTTGTTGCTTCCCTATCATACATGATCGGTAGATACTCATCTACCGGGACCATTTTGTCTAGAGGGTTCCCTTGGACCAACCTCCTGGCCCCTTCCTTGGTGAGGAGGTAGGCCAGGGTCCAGTAGGTGTAGTCCACCTGCACCAGCTGATCAGAGCCAGACAACCAGGGCTCCTACACAGTTTTCAATTTTTAGATATTTTAACAATATTCTTAATGTAAAAAAAAACAAATTAAAATTTGATATTTTTATTTGGCTCTCTTTCATCACGATCCCATGCTCTATGAGGACAGTTCTAACGGTATATCGCACATCATGTCTGGGTCATTTTTTTCAAATTTAAAAGTGTTTCAGAAGGGATGAGTAGGGTTATAACTATAAATATTCTAAAATATTAAGAAGTTTAAGTTTAGGTTGAGAACCTTAATTAAAATGTGTTGTGTAGTGTGTCATTGATGAAATGCATTGTTTTTGGCCGTCTAGTGTTTTTTTTAGCCGTCTTAGGGTATTTTTGGCCGTCGTAGAGTATTTTTGGCATGGAAAGATGAAAATCTAAATTTGTAATGCTCAATTCCTATATTTTTAATCCATTTGACATTTTCCCTATTTTATATAAATCTAACGGTTAAAGTTTATATTTTAATTTCACCTTAGCATTTTTAGACCGTTTTCGACCAAGGAATGTTAGATCCCATTCATTTCTTCTAAACAAAATATATAGTGGTAGGCGATTATATCAATACATTGAAGCCGACTTTCGATTTTAATGTAGATTTATATCAAGCTGCTAAACAGCAGGGTAACACATATAAATAGAATTCAAGAGAAGCTGTCAATTCAAAAGCTTTTCCTATTTACTTGTAAACTTGTAATTCGAAAACAACGTGTTAACAATCAAAACTTTAATTAAAAATTCTTCTTCATTGTATTGTTATAATCGCCTACCACTGTACCAAAAATTGTATTTCTCCAAAAGATTTGCAGTTTACATGACAGCTGAATTCTTGTCCCATTCTCTTATTATTGCAAAGATAATGAATAGTACGCTACAGGTACAGAAATAGCATGATTTAATGAATTAGAGAGAAGGGAGGAATATTATTTCAGAGATAGTTTCGTTAAATCTTACCTTTCTTTGAGCTCCTTCAGAAGTTTTTGCAGTTTAGAGATAAAGTATGGTTCGAACCTAATATCATCTTCTAGGATTAGAACCATATCATGATTCTTCTCTAGGATATCCTAGAAATAGTTCAAGCCTGATGAAATCTTCTAGGATTAGAACCATACCATGATTCTTCTCTAGGATATCATAGAAATAGTTCGAACCTTATGTAACATTCTAGAATTAGAACCATATCATGATTCTTCTCTAGGATATCCTAGAAATAGTTTGAGCCTGATGTAATAGATAATGTCATAAGTTAACAATTGAACACTGTGCTGCAATTTTAAAAGGCAAATCAGGTTTTGATCTTGGTTTGATCAAAGTTTAGTCCTTGAACCAGTTTAAAACCGGTTTAAAACCAGCTTAAAACTGGTTTGAAACCAGTTTAAAACCGGTTTAAAACCTGAATCTGGCTTTTAGACTCTAGGCTCCGACCTGCCAAAGATTATAATGAGACATGAAGCATCCTATCTCTCCCATCTTTAAAGGTCGTCCATGGTATGGTTCTGAGAATCCAGGAAGCATCTTTATCCCGTGCTTTGCTAGATACTCCGGACCTATATTCGCCCCATCCATTGCAGGAAACAATCTAAAAATTTAGCAAGGAATTGATTCTTTGCCACAATCTCTGATTTTATAAGCCATATATTCTTGCAGTCTGATGTCGAAGACCTTTGATATTTTAAACTAAGAATCCTGTTTCATCAAATAATCGAAGTTTGAAACATCAAAGGTTTAAACCATTAGGTTGGATATTTATTGTGATTTGAAAATTTAAGTTTGTGACAAAGACTCAATTACTTTAGATAGAAATTAAGTCTTTGCCACAAACTCTGTTTTTTTGAGCCGAATGTTGTAAACCTTAGATACTTTAAACTCCAAATTCTGTAGATCAAATAATCTAAGTTTGAAATATCAAAGGTTTATATCATCAGGTTGTAAAGATATAGAGATTGAAAATTTGAGTTTGTGGCAGAGACTCAGTTCCTTAGAGCATTACATTATCAATTTGAAATGCTAATTAAAAAAAAAATGCTATTACCTATAATCAATTCCAAGGAGCCTAAAATTATACTCCATACGTTCTTTTCTGTCTTTTCTTCGTTCTAAACATTAGTAGTGAATGAGATATTTTTCTTTTTCTTTTTTAAAAAAGACTTATGGGAGTTTAAACGCTAAAAAAGGGGATGGGCTGGATTAAAATCTGATTTGTGTCTGTAATGAGTAAATATAAAAATGTTCACAGTGAGTCCCGGATTTGAAGTTTCAACGAAATTGAATTTTTGCCACAAACAAAAGTTTCTAATCACTCAATCTTTACAACCTGATTGTGTAAACCTTTGATATTTCAAATTTACACTACTTGATAATACCAGAATTTATATTTCGAAATATCCAAAGTCTACGAAATCAGATGAAAAGATATGTAAAGGAATTAGAAAATCAATTCCATTAAAACTTGAATCATTCAATTATTATTGAATTAATTATGACTAGAAAGAAATCCAGGTATTCTTGTCAAAATTAGAATGAAATTTCGTCAAAATTAATATTACTGCATTTTAAAGGGTTTGTAATACTTAAGGGTTGAAAGATCATTATCATTCTATTTAGTCTCTACTCTTTACCCTTTTCAGTTTACGACTTTATGTTAACATTCCCTTTACCTAACCTAGATTTATCATGTATATTTCATCTAGGCCTAGTTTACTAGGCTCCGGGGCAGACGGAAGAAACCTATGAAAGATTGAATCAGGTATCAGAGGCGGATTCTTTACTGTGACCTCTACCAGGGTATTCTGCAGAGTTATTAGGTCATCGGAGAGTTTCTGGTCGTCGTCCAGAGGTAGCATGATGATACCGAACTCTTTCTGGTTGCACACGTGCATGGGGATACCGTTCAAGGAACAGGAGAGAGCAAACACGATAATATCGTCGTGCGGTCCTAAAACATGATATCATTGTCGTGCGGTCCTAAAACATGATTATTGTCGTGCGATCCTAAAACATGATATTATCGTCGTGCGGTCCTAAAACATGATATTATCGTCGTGCGGTCCTAAAACATAATATTATCGTCGTGCGGTCCTAAAACATGATAATATCGTCGTGCGGTCCTATAAAACATGATAATATCGTCGTGTGGTCCTAAAACATGATAATATCGTCGTGCGGTCCTAAAACATGATATTATCGTCGTGCGGTCCTAAAACATGATAATATCGTCGTGCGGTCCTAAAACATGATATTATCGTCGTGCGGTCCTAAAACATGAAAATATCGTCGTGCGGTCCTAAAACATGATAATATCGTCGTGCGGTCCTAAAACACGATAATATCGTCGTGCAGTCCTAAAACATGATAATATCATCGTGCGGTCCTAAAACATGATAATATCGTCGTGTGGTCCCAAAACAATGTTTTTTTGTCAACTGAAAGGATTGTTAACGAAATTTGAAGTGCATTCAAAAAGTTTCATCAAATAAAGTAATTGAAGTTTGAACAGGGCATCGATATTTTCAATTGTTTTTCTTTTAAAAACTGATAATTTTTCCCGTTTGAAATTGTAAAAAGTCACTAGCGGGCTTCTGCCCTGAAGAAGTGACATTCTCCGTTTAACTTAGATAAAAATTTCAAGGTTACCGTTGTGAAAAGTTGATAATACTTCTTAATTGAATTGGAATACTTAAAATTACTTGTTCACTTTGATTTTAACATTTATGTGAAGATTTGAAAAAAAAAATCAATTAAAATAAGTTGTTTTCGTCGCAAAGGTCTTGTTTAAAACATCTTAAAAGGAAAATAAGTACCTGGATAATCTTTTATATCCTCCGGAGTATAGGAGATAAGGTCGGCCTCCTCCTGTCTCAAGCTGACCAGCACGCTGGAGTGCACCATGGGAACCTCGAAGCATCCAACCTCCTTCCGGTCCAATATCGTACTAGAAAAATATTTCAAGATGAACATTCAACTTAAGGGATTGTTTTACGAAATATCTTAGTTACCCTTTAGGAGAGTGTTGAACTAGGACTTATAGTTCATTTCTATCTTTTAGTTCAACTGACACCGCATCTCTACACATTGCACATTTATCTCATAAGATAAAGGGGGGGGGGGGGTATTTGTTTAACTGTCTCGTTCTGACGCATCTGAGTCTGTATATACAAAAAAAAATTGGGCTTGCTCAGTACAGCCGCTTTGACGTTTATTGGATATGTGCAGACAGACAAACAGATTAACAAGGCAAATGTAAAGTTTTAGTAATATTTCTATACCTGTACAGAGGGACACGTTCGTAATAATAGGATTCCGACATGCCTCCCCAAAAGTTACTGTAACGCCCTGCGAACAAAAGTTACTGTAACGCCCTGTGAAAAAAAGTTACTGTAACGACCTGTGAACAAAAATTACTGTAACGCCCTGTGAACAAAAGTTACTGTAACGCCCTGTGAACAAAAGTTACTGTAACGCCCTGTGAACAAAAGTTACTGTAACGCCCTGTGCATAAAAGAAATAATTTCAAACCTCAAAAAGTAAAAAGTTTGCAATCTGATGGTGTAAACTTTGATATTTCAGACTATGACTATTTGATCAAACAGAATGCATACTTTGAAATATCAAAGGTCTACACTCTACACTATCGCTACATTGAAGATTGTAAAAGATAAAAGGATTAAAAAGCCACGAATTTGAGGAAGGTAATTAAATTCTTTTTTAAACAATTGCACTGGCACAGAAAGGTTTAAAAATCAAGATTATTGTAACACCTTGTCCCTTTTAGCTTTCTGGATCCGGATTCACAAAAATATGGGGATCCAAGGGGCAAAATATCAACCAAAAACTTTTTTATTCTCAAAACCCAAATCTGAACTATTGAAAAAAGAGAGATTGTAAAAATTTCCTGTTTTCTGAATGGTTCATCGAGTTCTAGCATAAATGTAAGGGAAAAAATAAGACAAAAATTTGAAAATTCTGCTTTGTTAAAAAAATTCAGTAAAAGAATTGAGTCTTTGTCACAAACTCTGATTTTCTAATCCCTAGTATCTTACCAACCCAGTGTTGTTGACATAGAGAATAGAATATATAGAGAGGAATTTACTAGAAAATATTCTGTTTTTAGGATAGTCCAGATTGTACAACTAGGGAACATACTGTATTAATGTACTCTATACTGCATATAATTTGTGATCATTTACATGATTTGTACACTTTGAACTCCCTTTCAGGCTGAAAGGGACTGAAAATATTCATACCGAGAGATTCTTTTAATTCCTCTCTATATATTCTATTCTCTATGGTTGTTGACCTTAGATATTTCAAACTTTTAATTCTGTTAAATAGAAAAATCTAAGTTTGAAATATCAATGCTTTACACCATCAGGTTCCGAAGAGAAAGAGATAAGAAAATTTGATTTTGTGACAAAAACTCAATTCCTTTTAAAGAAATGACCTGGATTAATTTTTTTCTAGTGCGGAACCGCATCAAAATTAAATGGATCCTAAGCACTGTAACATACTATGTGTAATCCGTTCGTTAAAGAGACTTAAGGGTCTTGAGTTCTTTAAAATACATATTTCAGTTTAAACTTTACGAAACTAAACATTACCTATGGATGGCAGCATAGGTGCCACAACTGTCAGATTCTGATTGACCAGAAAAGACAAAACTGATAAATCTGTCAGAAAAACATCAGAGTCCAAAGACCAGAAAAAATCAGCCAAAGAAAATCTAATCAAAAATTCTTTTATATTCATACATTCACAACGTTTCTGATTCACATCAGTACCCTCAGGTCTTTGTCTGATCAAGGATGAATTATATATCCTCCTTTGTTTTAAGTCGAAAATTGATTTTTTTTTCAATGGTGGCTTCTGCTGATGCTGCAGAAACAATGAAGGATAAATAAACAGAATTAAACACTTTTTAGATGAAGGATTATTCGAACATTGATTTTACAAAAATAAATTCAGAGTTAAATTACCTGTCTAAGCCAGGTTAAACTAAAGTAAACTGCATGGAAGATTGAAATTTTTATTTTCAATTATTACTCCTCATAGTATTGAGAAAAACAAGGGGCTGTTCTATTAACTAAGGATAACCTATACCTTGCTACCTAAGGGACTGTATCATAATAATAATAGATAATAAAAATAATACAAATCTTAAAGAATATTTTCCAAATTCTTACTTTGATGATATTATGATATTCCTTCTTCTCAATGATACTCTCCAACCACATATTAAGGAGTTCCAAGCTTCTATCCTCGTTGTTCTGGGTTCTAGATGATGGACGATATTATTAATATTAAAGCTGAGCTGGAAGCTTTACAACTGTGGATATAGAGATCAATACTTAATTTACTCTTGTTGTTAATCTAAGGATTATTTTGATCTTTAGTTTGTATCCAGGAAAGCGTCTAAAATTCAACCAATCAGAGTGGCGTATGCAGAATCCTGAACAGCCAATTAGAAGCTGGGAAATTTGAAATGTTGCATGAAAAAAGAGAGGATTAATTAAAAATAAACATGTCCACAGATTCAGATAATGCGATTTCAGAACTAAGAGTATCCCATTTTAAAGTTTTTAGCTCGGGATTAATAAATCAAGATATCCTTACAACTCCACAGAAACATTGAATAGAGTTGAAAATAGTGCTGAACTATTTGTCTTATTCTAGTAGATCCGCCATAAAATTAGGGTTTAATTAAATGTAACTTCATCGAAAATCTGAAATGTTTTTTTTTAAATTAAAACTTTCTTTTCGAAAATCTACAACAAAAAAGTTTTGAACTTCTGACATGAAATCAGATGTTCTTTCTTTTTTTCTGAACACGCACTTTTTAAGGATCTACAATTCAACATAAAATTTCTTGTACATTGGCTCAAAGAAAACTAAGTTAACAAACAAAACCTGATGTGCAGTACGATTCTGTTTTTAGGATAGTCCAGATTGTACAACTGAGTCAGGAAATATGGCAGAGTGTGTTCTTTATTCCGTACTGAAAATTATAAAAATTATAAAAAATATAAAAATATAAGAAAAGGAAAAATTAAGGATTAAATAATATCTTCAAAATTTAAAACATACAAAAAAATTTTTTTCTCCTCTAAATGTTTATCTTACATATCTGAGAAATCCAATTTCCATTTATAAATCGGGACATGTCAAATCTCAGGCAACTCATGCTACACTGTGTACTCAGATTCATTTCAAGAACAGGGCCGACTTTTAAGGAGCAAGAGCAAGCTGTACAGTACTATAAAAGGCAAAACGGGACGGTACATAGCAACTCACCCCGAACTTACCAGAGTGAGAAGCATTCGGTATCTTTATTTGAAATAAAACGTGTTTTGGTCTATAATTCAACAATCTTAAAACTTACAGATTTGTTTATTTTATAATTTTTCATTCCAAACGTATATGCCGACAACCAAGTATTTAAGAAAAAAGGTTAAAAATTAAGTTTAAGGGGTTAAATTGTGATCAAAAGTCACAGCTTTCTGAAATATTTAAAGCCACGTGAACTGAATCATCCCCTACCTGCAGTGAAATTTATGTGACTTTAAATATATTAAAATCTCTAAAAACGAAGATATGTAAGAAATATATTTTAGAAAGGAATTGAGTCTCTGTCACAACTAAAATTGTCTCATTCCTGTATCTTTTTAATCTTCTAGTGTAAACCTTTAATATTTCAAACTAATATTATTGAATCTAACAGATTTCATAGTTTGAAATAACTAAGGTCTATGACATTGGGTTGCACAAATATAGAGATTAAAAAATGAGAGTTTGTGGCAAAGATTCAATTCCTTTGCTTACGATCAAATATTGTAAACAAAGGTCTTAATTTCTTAGGCATGTTGAAAGGTCGGGTTGGTGATATCATATTTACTAATTTACTATTTATTAACTAGGACCTGGAGAACCAAAAGAACTAGTTTATTACCTAGGACGGAGATGAATACAGTTGGTGGTTTCAGGGTTCCAGTGCAGGATAGAATCTGGAGAACCAGGAGAACAGGGAGAACCAGGACCATCATAAATCAGAGATAGGACTTGTTTTGGTTTCTTTAGATCATTTTATTTCTCTATTTATTTTAAATTTTCGAGTTCTTTTTCTGCATTTTGAAAAAAATTTAATTATCTAAGATTTTAGTTAATATTAAAGGGTCTCCTGATTCACATCGGTACCCTTTATTTGAGTAACAATTAAGAAGATGTCGTCGTTTTCTGTATTTTCTGTATTTTCTGCATTTTCTGTATTTTCTGTATTTTGTGTAATTTCTGTATTTTCTGTATTTCTGTATTTTCTGTATTTTCTGTATTTTCTGTATTTTCTGTATTTTCTGTATTTTCTGTATTTTCTTTATTTTCTGTATTGAAAAGAGAAAAAATCTGTCAATTCTTGTGGCATAAGAGTTACTAAAGTAGTTATAAACGTTAAATGAATTATTTTAGAAATAATAACAAATATGTTTATTGACCAATTTCTTAGTCATGCTAACGTAGGTACAACCATAGTCACACTATGGTTAGGCTCTACCAGAGCAGTACGTGGATAGGTACGACCTATGTTTGTGCCTATGGTAGCAAGATTAAGAAATTGGCCATATATCTGTATTATGTGCGAAAAAGTTTTTGCCAGGGCTTTACTTTTTCTATTTTGTTTGAGATCAAAATAAAAGTATTTTTACAATGAATGTAGTGAGGAGTGTAACAGTGGAAAACTACTCAAAATTGAAAATATTATTTTCAAAACAATATAAATAAAAATAAATCTAAAAAATATAGAAATCATAGAGAAATGAAAAACATTAAGCTTGTCTCAAAATCCCTTCAGACGTACAAAATAAACCAAACCGGAATATATATGGGTATATAGTTCACTGTGCACAACACTATATACAAAATATATCTGTAATATATACTATGAACATCACTAACAATTATACTGGTGGAATCTCTATGTACATCCGAAGGAATTGTATGAGAAAAGCCTTAAAACTCTTCGTTTTTAATTTCTCTATGTTGATTTAAATGTATAAACTTCAGTCAACAGCTGATCACTGTAAGTTTGCTCTGAGTCTAGTGTATGGGGTATACTACTGCAGCTGGAGAAACATATGGATAGATAGATAGATAGATAGATAGATAGATAGATAGATAGATAAACATTACCCCTAAATTTGGGGATAGATAGATACAACGGATGTCTGCTCAAATATAGAATTGGGGTCGGAGGGGGGGGGGGGGTAAGGGGGAGGAGTCTGAGAAAGAGATCAAATGATAACAAATTCACTTAAGGAGCAAATAGATAAGGAGAATTCCAGATCGATAGCAATAAAAGGTGGGATACATACAGGGTTATTCATAAAGGATGAGATACGAGTGGGACGACAATAACTTATCTGTAAAGGGAATGTCCACATGGAGATTTACTTATTTTGTGATATAAAAAATAATAATAATAGCATGATATGTTCAATTATAATCTTATTTTAATGGAGAATGTTAATCATATTAATAAATCCTACTTACAGAATTATACTGATATACTGAAGTTTTTAAAGTGAGCTTGAACCGGAAATGCCAGTTCTAGTTCAGGATACGAAGCAAAGGAAACAAGAAAGGATTTTTAAAAAGTTTTTATTGTACATTTTTTATTTTTTATTTTTATTTTGAGAGTGCACTTGAAATTATGTCATACATACAGGTCCTTTCAATACAACGATTTTTAACATATTTTTGTTCATTATCTTTTTCATTACTGACGTTAAGAAATAAGGAGGAAGGAATTGTGCAGTGCAGGTTATCTCTGAATTCTCATCTTTCGTAAATAACTCTTAAATAAGATTTTTGTTTCTGTTTTATCTATCCAATTCATGCCATTACATACGTAAAATAGTATTCTTTGCTCGTCTGTTTGTTTGTTTTTATGTCCGATTTTTGATGATAGCTAAGCTTGATTTAAAAATTCCAAGTTGAGTGGAAGACTGTTTTTAAACTTTAAGTTTCCAGACGCAGCGGGGTGCCCAAGTAAGTATTAGATATTTTACAACAAGACAAAAAAATAGCTTCAGGTTTTTCTATATTCTTAATTTTGATAACCATTCATTGATGATTGAATTTTAAAATATAACTCACATTTTTAATACACCATGGTACAGTTTTAAAAGATTATATCAAATATCAGATATTTGTATGTTAGGCTCTATATATATACTTTGCTTGTCCTGGTATTTGTTTGTATCCAATAACGTGGAAGCGACTCAACCCGATTAAATTAATCAAAACTTTTAATTTTTTTGCATTAAGAGATTTCGGAACGTTTCATTCTTTTCCAAATGATATAACATTGTTTAAAGCTTAAGGTCGTCATTTAGGTTTTGTTTAATGTAACCTTGTATTTCATTTTCATTTTTCAATTTACGAAAATATTACAAGCTATAAAATTAGCAATTTTTTTTTAATTAATTGGAAATATTCAATGTTTAAATTAAATTAGAAATTTCTGTTTTTGCAATAGAGATTCTTGACAAAATATTTTATGCATATATTTACATGGATGCAGGGGAGGGGAGGAAAGCCAGCCACAACAACAACTTCTCGTCCGAACCACCTCGAAATCCTCGTCCTTCGATTATTATGTGTTTAAAAATTTCTAATTCTTGTATATAAAACTATTTTTAACAAATCTGGCCACGTTAGGGCATAAAAAATGGATAGACTAAAGTATTGCAATGATTTAATCATGTTTGAAACTTTAGAAACATGAGAATGATGTCAAACTTTATTTAGGTAAAACTTAAAACTCTTCTGCCTCCGTAATGGCTAACCTTTACGATATGAAATAAATAGCAAATTATTTGGCATACCTCTGCCTATCATTTTCCCCATGGAACCACCCGGAAAAATCTGTGGTTTTCACTATAATTAACAAAAAAGATTAAAGTTCTATAACCTCGGAATTATTTGCGGCATTCTACACCAGGAATATCTAAAAATGCGCGTACAAATGGTTAACATTTTTAAGATAATAGAACTCGAAAACTTCAACTCATTTGAAACTATTTTTTTCGATTTACTAAAATTCAATATTTCATTTATGCCCTAACGTGTCCCGATGCTTAAAAAATAGTTTCATCTTGGAGGACTAGACACTTTTAGAAAATAATACTGGAAGGACGAGGATTTAGAGGTGGTTCGGACGAGAAAATGAGGAGAATGTGGCTCGGACTAGAAATTGTTGTGGCTGGCCTTCCTCCCCTCTGAAGGGTGACCCACTAAACATTCAAGACTTTAATGACAACCATGAGAACTCGTAAATATATTCCATTGGCATATTTTGTGGTTTGGCGAAAAAAAAACCAATTTTGCATCTGCATTGAACTTTAAAGTAAGTACAGGCTATAAGAATGAAGTTCATTATAGAAATGTATATTTCCAAATAGAAAGAGTCTGAAAAATGTATTCTTCATAACCTTCTAATCTTCCAAATACTTGTCAAGCAAAAGAATAAATCGGCCTCCTAAAACTATACTTTTCTAATCCCTCTATGCAAACTGATGTTGTAGACCTTTAATAGTTCAAACTATGAATTCTGTTAAATCAAATAGATAAATCTAATTTTTTTCACAATCAAGTAGAAAAAATATAGGAAGTGAAAAATTAAAGGAATTGTGGCAAGTGTTCAGGTTTCCCAGTTTTCTGCTATAGTACAAATTACCTCTCAACCATTTAATTTGTTTTGCTTGTTTTTATCCTTTCCGTCCTACTCTCATCTAATCAGATTGTAGGTAGGGCTGGAGACATTCTTCATTTTGGAAACCCTTCGTTCCAAGTTCGTTACCGAGGGCCTTCAGGAAGATAGTAGGAAGATAGTATTTGCGAAGCTGCACATGGGCTGGATGTCAAATTTCTTATCCAAGTTCGTTAATTTCATAAACGATTGTTTCCTGTTCACCCCACTCTATAAAAATTGCATGATCCGAACCTGTACAGCATGTACTAATGTACTGTATATGCATTCAGTAGTACTGTCCAGTCTGGACTACCAAGTTTAAAGTCTACCCAGCACGCTGCATGCAACAAATGTAGCTTGGCAATATCACTGTGGCACAAAAATTAAGAATGGTATAAAAAGTTGCATTGATCTTCAAGACAGGGTCCACTTTGAAGTGTTGCAATACCTTGTGTTTAGATTTTGATGTTCTAACTCAGTTTTTTTGGTAACCTTAAACATCTACTTTTTAGAACTTAAAAAACACTTGTTGTCAGCTTTAGTTTTGCAGAATTGATTAGTCAAAATTCTAATCGATTTTAGCGTGAGAGCTGGTAAACTTTAAAGCCAAGTGGTGGCTAACCTTGTTGTTGGTAATCTTAAAACATCAATCTTAATCTGTCTTATAATCCCCTAGTTTCTATCCTTAAAGGGAGTGTTAACGAATATTAAATTGCAAGTCTAGTGCTAGTTTATATTTTCTTAATTCTTGGATTTAATATTGAACATATTATGAAACATGAAATATGTAACTGATAATTTCAATAGGTAAAAATGGCAGTAATATTACAGTATAAACCTTAAAATCCATTTTTATATTCAATTTTTTCCATCCAGCCTGCAGCAGAATTTTTTTTTCTAAATAGTTTTTTGTTTTCTCCTAAACTGTTTCATAACTTCCTTTCATCTTTTATAACAACAAAATCCATATATAATAATTTACATAATGTCAGCGCTTATTAATTCATTTGTATTCTTTTATTTTCACCAGACAATTGACTGTACTGTACTGTACTGCACTGTACTGTACTGTACTGTACTGTACTGTACTGTACTGTACTGTACTGTCCTGTACTCTACTGTACTGTACTGTACTGTACTACACTGTACTCTACTGTACTATACTGTACTCTACTGTATTCTACTGTACTGTACTGCATTGTGCGATAGTGGTAAACCTGTTTCTGAGAAGTTTCTGTCCATGTGGGTATTCTCGTAAATAGAAAAAAAAAACAATCCATATAAATCTATTATTAATGAAATAACCCCTTACATATTTCTGAACCGCTTCCCTTTGAATTTAGATTTTTGTCTCTCAAAGGTTTCACCATTTTTTACTACAGAAATTAAATGTTTTGAATTGTTTATGACACTCTTTAATCAGAGATTCCCCTGCAATTAGTTTTACTTTGTTGGTTTGATTATGAAAGAAAAGTTGTACTTAGCACTAAAAACTTTCTGATTTCTAGAGTGACGTCGAGTGTCATGGCTAAATAACAACTGTACCAGCTTGAAAGCTTTTTCTGATAAAGATTTCATGAGATATCCACAATATATTTTCTGATAAAGATTTCATGAGATATCCACAATATATTTTCTGATAAAGATTTCATGAGATATCCACAATATATTTTCTGATAAAGATTACATGAGATATCCACAATATATTTTCTGATAAAGATTACATGAGATATCCACAATATATTTTCTGATAAAGATTACATGAGATATCCACAATATATTTTCTGATAAAGATTACATGAGATATCCACAATATATTTTCTGATAAAGATTACATGAGATATCCACAATATATTTTCTGATAAAGATTACATGAGATATCCACAATATATTTTCTGATAAAGATTACATGAGATATCCACAATATATTTTCTGATAAAGATTACATGAGATATCCACAATATATTTTCTGATAAAGATTACATGAGATATCCACAATATATTTTCTGATAAAGATTACATGAGATATCCACAATATATTTTCTGATAAAGATTACATGAGATATCCACAATATATTTTCTGATAAAGATTACATGAGATATCCACAATATATTTTCTGATAAAGATTACATGAGATATCCACAATATATTTTCTGATAAAGATTACATGAGATATCCACAATATATTTTCTGATAAAGATTACATGAGATATCCACAATATATTTTCTGATAAAGATTACATAAGATATCCACAATATATTTTCTGATAAAGATTACATGAGATATCCACAATATATTTTCTGATAAAGATTTCATAAGATATCCACATTATATTTTCTGATAAAGATTACATGAGATATCCACAATATATTTTCTGATAAAGATTACATAAGATATCCACAATATATTTTCTGATAAAGATTACATGAGATATCCACAATATATTTTGTTTAAATTGATGTTTCGAATTTATGATTCATGACAGCAATACTGCAAAAAGCTGAAAAAAACGAAGATAGCTTCCTCATTAATGATCAGATTAAAAGGATACCTTTGTGAATCAGACATGGCGCCCCCTCTTTACATAATGGGTCACGAATTACGTCTATTTAAATATTGTCAATATAATTCGCTCTTTTTCATTATCAAAGAAAACTGCATTTGTTTGCAAGTACTGGAAACTTTTCTGAAGAGATGAAATAGTTTTAAAACTTCTAGAACCCCTGGTTTAGTAAAATCAGGGTTTCCCACATTTTATTTGATCTCACATCAAGCTAATTTAACCGTTTTATATTTATATTTAACAATTGGACACTGTTAAACATAATTTCTCTTTTTTTAAACTTTTTTGTCTGTAGGTGAGTTTTAAGGAACTGAGTGTTTGCCACAAACTCAAATATTCTTGTCCCTATATCTTGGCAACCCAATGTCGTAGACCTTCGATATTTCAAATTATTAATTCTGTTAGGTCAAATAATCTAAGTTTGAAATATCAAAGGTTTATATCCACTGGTTGCAAAGATATAGAAATTAGAAAATTAGAGGTTGTGGCAAAAACTCAATTTTTCTCCAAAAACGCGATCAAATTAAATCTGAAGAAACAAAACACATCTAACCTAGGTAGTCCAGGTTGGCGTAGCGCTAAATTGGGATTTTTGGAACTTACCAGAAAATTAGAAAAGATAATGCATTTATTGCAATTTGTAGGCAAAAAAAACCACATGATTCTATGAGTATTCCGTGCGTAATTTTCATGTTAAAGCTTGGTGTTATATAATTCAATATGATATGGTATGCTCCAAGGTTATAATGCAAGGAAAGCTAATTGCAGTTGCGTATACTCTGCGTACATATTGAAACCAGTTCTCTCTGGGCGGAATTTGTAAACAAGAAAAGATGCGTCAGTGTTCGTTTAGTATCCGAGGAGGTTAAAAGCATTAAATTTTGATAATTTTGATAATTCACATAATAGTTTCCTATAACCAGAATATTTCATTGAGTTTTTATGTGAAAGATGGATTCCATGTCAGGCTTCGACATCCGTCTTGTGTTTACATTACCTGCAGTACAAAAGATGCGTACACCTCTGAAATAACTTTCCTTGCATTGTAACCTTGGTATGTATAATCAAAAAGTTTTATAACTATTAGCTAACTTTTCATAAATAGTCTGTATTATTCATTTTATTTTACATCGATAAAAGGTTTAGAAGCAATAATAATCAAATCTTAGATAAAAAATTTACATTTTACAAAGATCTAAATTATAGACGATCAGGAAATCAAGTTTTTATGTGTTTTGATCTCATTAAAACCCTTTGTTAATAAAAATGATAACAATTAAAATAACAATAATAATAATTATCATAAAAAATTGGATCTTAAAGGAATTGAGCCTTTGCCCCAAACTGCAATCTGAATTGATAGATTGATTTTTTTATCTAACATAATTCAGAGTTTGAAATATCTAAGGTCTACGACACTGTGTTTCAAAGAACATTTGATTTTGTGACTAAGACTCAATTCCTTTGATCTATATATTTTCTTCGAGAAGGAGGGAGGGGTGTCCTAAATTTACTGATTACTTGCCTCACAATCTAATTTCTTTGCATCTTTTTTCGTTGGCCGTTGATATGTCAAACTAGGAATTCTGCTAGATCAGAAAATTAAGGTCATCATGTTGCAAGGCTACAGGGATTAGATAATTAGAGTTTGTGACGAGTAATCAGTTCCTTTAGTTCAGTAGCTATGATGATTTAATTATACATAAGTTTGTTTACTCATGCTGTACATTTTTAAACTTCGTCGAGATAAGAGTTCATTATCCTCATCCTCATCCTTCTCATAGACCTCTACACCATCCTCAAGGATTTGTATATCATCAACCCCTGAGCTCCCCAGCCTCTGGTCTCGAGTGTACCTTGATTCTGATCCAATACTATCCTCCGTTTTAAATATGTACACTTTATGAGATTCAATTGATTCAAAGGATTTGTTGTACCATTCAGAGCTGGTTTTATGTACCGGAGTTGTAGGCTGTACATGTTCTAGAGATACTGGTTGTACATATTCGAGTGATGGATTGAACTGATTATCCTTTTTTGAAATTATTCGATTTCCTCTTAATTCTTTTCTATATCTGGATTCCAGCTGTAGGGATCGATTGGATCCAATCAGGCTTTGATGCCTGGGGTTGTCCAGGGATCCACCGAATCTAAAATCCCTGTTGTGACTGGATTGAAAGGATCTAAATGATCTTTTGGATTGGATGGTTGCTCCCTGATCCCTTAACCCTACACGGCCTTTCTTGGCTTTCATTTCTTGCAATCCAATTTCCACATCCACACCATTCTAAAGAAATATTGTACAGTTAAAGCTAGAAACCTGTGGAATAGGAAGACGACATCAAAACAATCTTTAAGTGTATTTTAAAGAAAATAGTTTAACTAATAATTTAAAAATCCTGTGTCAAGTAAAATGGGCCTGTGTATAAACTACACAATTTCTGTGTCTAATGTTCGGTGGACTATGTAAATAAAAAATAAGTCTTCTTCCTATACCACAGTATTATGGGCATCACTGTATTATAATTTAAACAGTTTAAAATTTGCTCTTTGTTTTGAAAAGAAGCGCGCCCGGCCCTCCCTTTTAATGTTTAAATATTTACATCTTTGCATAACTTTAAGTCTTTGAAGTAACTTTTACTTAGGATTTTAAAATTTTTATCAAAGTACTTAATACAGTAATAGGCGATTATATTAATACAATAAAGACGACTTTCGAGTTCAATTTTCATTTATACCAAGCTTTTAAACAGCAAAGATACACATAAACATGAAAAAAAGAGAATTTGTCAATTAAAAAGCTTCTCTTTGATTATCTTGTAAACTTGTATTTCGAAAAAGCCTGTAACAATCAAAACTAAAATTAAAAAGTCGTATTTATTGTATTGAAATAATCGCCTACCACTGTATGAAAAGATTTAAAATTTTAATAATTAATAATTACGTTTGTGTATACGGAAATTTTATCAATTACTTAAAATGTCAGTTTTGAATATTTTTCTATTGATCATAGTTTGCATTTATTTCAGTATTGTGCATTTCAATTTGAATATTAGAATCCGTCTGATATCACATTGTACAGATAAAGTATGAATCTTTTGTTGTATTATAGTTCAAAAACCCGTTATTATAACGTTTTACCAGAAAAGTTAACAGTAAACAAAATTTTGAGTCGAAAAAGTTAAAAAAAAAAAAAATTAGATTTTACAAAAACATAAATTTTATTTTTTATCTATATCACCTTTTCCCTAAGCCTGTTCTCCTTGTTGATCTTTAAAACATCAAAAACCCATCTAGAAAAAAAGAAAAAATATTTGTTTTATCTGACCCTTGGAATACCACAGCTGAACAATTTGTGTTTCCTTGACAATTTTGAAGAAAGAACAGATTCTAAAATATTGAAAACAACAATTCAATTTTAGTTTTTCTTCTTTTATTAAACAAAAATTGAAAAATGGAGGGTATATGAGTTTTACTGTTTTATCTTTCTAAAATGAGATATTGATCAAAAATATGGTATTTCTAATTTGTTCATTGGTTCAACCTTCATTTCTAAATTTCTAAAGCAAGATTAAATTACTTTGTACTGTGTCAATATTTTTCTAAACCGTCTCTAGGGATGAAAAACATACTGCTGCCGGTGCTGCATCGCAAGAAAGACAAAATCACGCAATTTCGAGATCTGATGTACATTAAATACTTACAATATTACCATCATGGAAGGGAAAGACTACAGTTTGAACATTTAATGTCGTCTTTGTCATTGTTTACCTCCACAAATCCATTCCCTTCGGAGTTCTGGTAAAATCGTCTGGATAGTTTAAAATCTTCTTCCAAGCTCTGCAAAGTATAAAAATATGAATGCTGAAATTATTAATTACTAGGCTTTTTCAACATTCAATTGTGGCTTTATCTATGAGCATCTTCTTTTTGTACAGTATGAAATTTTTTTTTTATTTGCGGATTTCATAATATTTTTTCGTGCATTTTCAAAATTTTACAAAATTAAATAATTTAAGATAAAAATATTTTAAGATTACATATTTTAAGTCTGATTGGCCATACTCTTCCCTGGGGCCACGTGAGGTCCCACACAAAATTTTGGCCTGATCGGTTCAGCCGTTTTGACGTTTATTGGATACAATCAGACAAACAAACACCTATTTACCAGAAAAGCAATATATATATGATGCTAAAGGGCCAGTGGGCGCTATTTCAAGTAAAGTGTGGCATTCAGAAATGGTATGAATTAATTAGATATATTAGGGAGGAGGGAGGGTTCCCAGACACGATTCAATTATCATTCATCTTGGCTTTTTTTTAACAGCTTTGTTATTGTTGGGAAGCTGTAAATGAATATAGTTGAACTTAATTTTTGTTCTTTTTTAATCAAAAATTATATTCCTCAGAATTGTTGCACATTTTGGATTTTAGGAAAATTTACACAATCTAATGTGTAGACTAGGTATATACTATGCAAGGCTTTAATGTAATTTGGCATATTTTGGGGTTCAGAACAAATTTCTTGTGGCTCCTGGTGGCAGGAAAGTTATAATATTATGCGAATAGGTTTTAGAATTCTAGGAATCTTTAAACAAAATGCATTTAGTTTCATTACCTCACTTACGTGCTAACTTTTTAACTTTATATTCTTAATTTTGTATAAAAAGATATTTAACCTTTAGTACTGTATATAAACATCATTAATCTTTAATCTTTGATATTGTATATAAACATCTTAAATCTTTAATCTTTGATATTGTATATAAAGATATTTAACCTTTAGTATTGTATATAAACATCTTTAATCTTTAATCTTTAATATTGTATATAAACATATTTAATCTTTAATATTGTATAAAAACATATTTAATCTTTAATATTTCGACTTATACGATTTTTGAAAATCCACAGATTGAAATTTTTGTTTACTAAAGTAAAAAGTTTAATGAACAAATGGCGATTTAAAAATTGTTACTAGAAAAGGGACTGGGAAGCGTCCAGATAGCTTCATATTTAGTAACAACATATTTTTTCAAAAAATTTTTCTCTATTTTTATTTTTTTAGATTTTCGAGTTTTATGTATTAAGTTTTCTTTCAGCGATAATTGCTTTGAGATTTGTTATGCTGTTATGCTGAAATCCCGTCCATTGGTAGTGGCATTGATAGGTCATGGGATTGTAGCTGTGTGGATGGTGTCTTGGTTGAGGCATTGAACAATTAAATGCTAGTGTTCATGCTGACTTCGATAGCTGTTCTCGTTGAAACATACGAGCTGAGATCTCGCCCAGTGGTAGTGGCGTTGATAGTTCACGGGATTGTAACCATATGGATCGTGTCCTAGTTGAGGCATTGATCAATTAATTATTAATGTCCTTGTTGACATCAATAGCTGTTCTTGTTGAAACATACGAGCTGATATCGCTCCCATTGGTAGTGGGGTTGAGAGATCACGGGATTGTAGCCTTGTGTTGACATTGAACGTCAAGAGAATCTGAGGTATACCTGGATAAATACTTAAACCTCGCTCTTATGGCCAAACCGCTTCCCACACTAAACTCGAAAACTTCTTTTTCGTTATTTTAGTAGAGTGGTATGTTGTCAGTTATTTTTAAAGTTGTAGCTTGAACAATCCCCGGGTTTGAAGTTCTAAAGAGTCAAAATTTGTGGCAAATCGGTTCATAGGTTCCCAAGTTAATGTATACCTATATATTAGAACTATTGAGTAGATCCAGAGAAGAATAACAATAGAAATAATTATTGAGTCTTTTGTTGTTATCTCATAATACGGGATCTTCAGAATTATCTAAACAAAATGGAAAAAATAATAAATTCTAATAATTCACAAACTGCAGAAATACCAAATCCTGAAATACAAACTGCGGATGTACTAAATCTTGAAATACAAACTGCGGATGTACCAAATCCTGAAATACAAACTGCGGAAATACCAAATCCTGAAATACTAACTGCGGAAATACCAAATCCTGAAATACAAACTGCGGATTTACCAAATCTTGAAATACAAACTGCGGATGTACCAAATCCTGAAATACAAACTGCGGATGTACCAAATCCTGAAATACAAACACTGGATGTACCAAATCCTGAAATACAAACTGCGGAAATACCAAATCCTGAAATACTAACTGCGGAAATACCAAATCCTGAAAAACAAACTGCGGAAATACCAAATCCTGAAAAACAAACTGCGGAAATACCAAATCCTGAAATACTAACTGCGGAAATACCAAATCCTGAAATACAAACACTAGATGTACCAAATTCTGAAATACAAACACTAGATGTACCAAATCCTGAAATACAAACACTAGATGTACCAAATCCTGAAATACAAACACTGGATGTACCAAATTCTGAAATACAAACACTAGATGTACCAAATCCTGAAATACAAATGGATGTACCAAATCCTGAAATACAAACAATGGATGTACCAAATCCTGAAATAAGAAAACTGAGGAAATATAAAATCATGAAATACAAACTCATGAATAGTGAGAAAGTTTGCTTCCGGCAAAGCTCCGCCCCCGGTCCCTATATCCATCCCTATCCTTTCCACAGTGCTCGGCCCCTTAGTCTGTCCTAGCCACAGTGTTGGGCCCCTAAACGTCCCGTGGCGCCACAGAGAAGGCCTAACCAAACATAGAATAAAAGAAAAATGTAAATATTTAATTTAACAAATTTTCCCCAGATCATTCCAGAGTTAGTCTTTTCAGGATTTTTACAGGTTTTTTTATAAACCCACTGGTGAAAACATTTTTTTTAACCTAAATTTTCATAGTTTATATGTACGAAGAAAAATACTTATCAGGTCAAAAGAATTATAAAAAACTACAATGAAAATCTAGTACTAAATATAAAAATGTGGGATAACTGGTTTCTACGACATTTAAATGCATTGATGTGCGTTTTGTCAAATATTCTCCTTTAAATTCTTTTTTATCTGATTCTTTTCAAACCCTTCATTTTAGTTTAAAAATATATTTTAATCCGAACATTATAAATTTATATTTTATCGTAAAATTGCCTGCTTCCAATTTTCTATGACTTAAATATATTTGAAAATATTCTTTGATGGTATAATTATATAATGTCAAACTATACCAAGGGATGCACAGGGAGTTTCGAAAAACACGTATTGAATGAAAATTATGAAAATGTCGTCTTTAACTCTTCTCAATAACATTTTCTCTATCTTTTTATTCAAATATGATTTTCTTTTTCATTACTATATAAGTAACTAAAGGCTCATCTCAAACTCTAATTGTGTAATCCCTTTATATTTTTTAATTTTGATGGATCAAAAGTCAAGATCAGGTTGCAAAGATACATGGGTGTGATGCACGGAATTAGTTTCTTTAAAAGAGAATGCAATGTTTATATTTCATCTTTCGTTTCACGAATTTAGGATTTTTAACAGTGTCAATATAAAGATATGCAGTGGATTGTGGATCGTTATGTCGTTACCTGGTCCTCAGATATTCTTGTCATCACATCTTGATCTTCCGTAGAATTTAGGTCGGTTGAACCATCAGTCATGATTTCTAGATCGGTTGAACCATCAGTCAAGGAATTTAGATCGGTTGAACTCCCAGTTAGGTAATTTAGATCGGTTGGACCCTGTGTTGGATATTCATATTTCGATATTTCTTCTAACATTTCTATCTCTTCTAATTGTTTCAAATATCACAGAAATTCAACTAATATTTTAATATATAAGTATGTCCGGGGAGCTATTTCTACCTAAACTTTTAAGAAATTTTATATCAAAAACGTTTAGCCGAAAAATGAAAAATTGGCTTTATAGACAAATTTATTGGATCGAACAGGATCGAACAGGATCGAACAGGATCGAATAGGATCGAACAGGATCGAACAAGATCGAACAGGATCGAACAGGATCGAACAGGATCGAATATGTTATCTACATTTTCTTGAAAAATCCTGATTTGTGATTAAAGATGTTGAAACCATTCCTTGTGTTTTTGATTGAGTTATCCCCTTCATTTTGAATATTCTAGTTCTGCGACTTAGAAAACATTTTTTTTTCTGAAAAGTTTCTTTGAAATTATACATAGAGTATATTGAATTTGGGGTTAATATTTGATAATGGCACAAGTAAATAGTTTCAGAAATTTTCAATCCTAAATATAAAAAAAAATTCAATCCTAAATATAGGGGAAAAAAAATTCTACTCCAACAATAAAAATGGTCGCAGATTATTTTTTTAGTTTAAATTGGAGAAATCTAAAATCGAATTGACATTTTTTTCCATACAAAATTTTCCATTTCGACAAGCCATAAACATTCTTAAATCGGTTTTAGAACGATTTAATTAATGTATTTTTGATTGCAAAAATTTTTAAAAGATAATTTAATCCCGGGAAATTGTTTTAATTAGCATAATTACTCAACCATTTATGAAAACTCATTAACAAAGTTTTAATTATTGGAATTGAAAGGGGTCGATCAGAAACTTTATTGAAAATTTCAAACTTAGATTATTTGCTCGAACAGAATTCATGGTTTGACATTTTGTTGCAAAGCTTATGGGATTAGAAAATCAGAGTTTGAAACAAAAACTTCATTCCTTTATTAACCAGCTATGTTTAAAGAAATTGTTGTTTTGAGAAATCAGTAAATTATGTTACAGTAACTAGATTCTCTTAATAAAAGTGGAAAGGATTCTGTGTTTTAATTTAGTTTTTGTGGCAGGATTAATAAGTTCTAGAATTATTTGGAGACTCAAAATTTTTATTTAGAATTCTCAAAACAATGTAAAAACATTAAAATACAGAACAGAATAGTGCAGTGCACTGCATTACAGTACAGTACAGTAGTACAGTACAGTAGTACAGTACATTAGTACAATACAGTAGTACAGTACAGTAGTACAGTACAGTATTACAGTACAGTACTACAGTACAGTAGTACAGTACAGTAGTACAGCACAGTAGTACAGTACACTATTACAGTACAGTAGTACAGTGCAGAAGTACAGTTGCAGAAGTACAGTAAAGAAGTACAGTACAGAAGTACAGTACAGAATTACAGTGAAGTAGTACAGTACAGCAATACAGTACAGAAGTACAGTGCAGTAGTGCAGTAGTGCAGTACATTAGTACAATACATAAGTACAGTGCATTAGTACAGCACATTTGTACAGTACAGTAGTACAGTACAGTAGCACAGTACAGTACTTAAATTTTATTTAAAACGGTGTCGTGCATCTGTTCATCTCCTCTGCTACACTTCATCTTCCCTAGTGTTTTAACCATTTCAACAAAGTATAAGACATCAAAAGCAATTTTAAAACATTAAAAAACGTATTATTAAAGGGGTAAAACGACACAAGTGTACTGCAAGGGGTAAACGAAAAAAAGGAATTTCTTCTCAAATGTCGCCTTCTGTTTAAATCATCTAACAATTAATATTTATTTGAGATATACATACTTTTTTATGTGTTTGTTTTTAAATCAAAATACAGCAATAAACATCGGCAATTGTCTTAACATTGCTCCGGTTCAAACTTTCTATTCAAAACTCTTGGTAAAATTTATGTAAAAACTTTATCAATTTAATATTTTGCTTAGTCAAAAAATTGAAAAACAAAACTATTTTCGTTATTTATTCCTCAGCGAACATTTTAATTTATTCACAGGGAACATGACGAGGCATTTTCGGTTTTTTCGCGGATTCACGGAAACATTTTAAATAGAAGTTTTAAAATATCACGCTTGATTTATAACGGTATCTTAAACTTTTTTTGTGAGCAAAAGTTATGAAAATATCATGGTTTTTTCTTGGATATTTAGTGTAAGGATTTGTTATGCAGAGATAAAACAAGAAATTGTCAGAATTTAAAACTATTGCAGATAGAATAACGAAGATAACGGGTTTAAGTTGTTATCATAGATAAAGATAGATTGCGCATAAGACGACATTTTTTATCTTGAAAGATATAAATGTACAGAGATGTTTTAAAGATATTCCTATTATAAAGATAATCTAGGTCGGCTGTGAACATTGGCTGTCCTTATGTCATTGAGTACTTGTGGTGTACATGAGTTCTGTAGAAAGAAATTTAAGTTAGTTTAGTCCTTCTCATGTCCTTCTTCATTTCTCGTCAATATGATATATTGCTCAGTGAAATAATTTGATATTCTCAAAATAAAATTCACTCCTGAGTGGTTTAATAATTATGAAATCCATTAAAACACCAAACCACCCCGCTTATCATTGAAGTAAACTTTAACCCCTAGAAGTATGAGTTCGCAGACTGTACAATTCTTGGTGATTTTGCGTACATAAGCTATCTATGTTTATTTATTTATCTGTGGTTGTTATTCGGGCATGGCATCTATTCCATACAGGGATTTTTTAATTGTAAGATATGAAGGTTGAAATATCAAAGATTTACACCATCAGAGCTGAAAACTTTAGAATGAGATATCCTTAAACCCGATATCTTAAACTGTGTATCCAATGGACAAACTTTTGATTTTCTTCTTAAACCGCTCTTTTGAATATCCGAATCCCGGATTACGAGAATTATGACAAATGAGGTTGCGTTAAAAGTTCAAGCAAATTGCATTGACCAATGAGAGACTTGATCATAAATTCTAACCAATTGATGATCGAGTTCTGTAAAATTGGTGTAAATCAAATTTCAGTTTTCAATGTCGGCCATATTGGAAATACGTTATATATTGTTGAACGAGTGAAATGTTATTTATTTTATTAAATTTGAGTTAGAGTTCTTTCTTCAACTTATGTTGTAGTGAATAAATTTGTGAGAAATTGAAGGTGGCGAATGTCCCCCCGCCACCCCCCTGTGTCCGCCTTTGGTTGACATCATTTTTTATATGGAATTACAGGTGATTATAAATATTAAATTACAAAACTTTTAGGGCGCTTCGCGCCCATCTTCTCTTTCAACTTTTGATTGTGGCTTTATCTGTGAGCATCTTATGTTTGTAAAGTAATTTTTTTTTAATTTGCGGATTTCATAATATTTTTTCGCGCATTTTCAAAATTTCACAATATTAAGTAAATTAAGATAAAAACATTTTAAGATTACAAATTTAAAGTCTGATTGGCGTAAACCTTCCAAGGGGCCACGTGAGGTCCCACACAAAATTTGGGCCTGATCTGTTAGGCGGTTATTACGTTTATTGGACACAAACAAACAGACAAACACCCAAACAGACACCCAGACAAGCTAAATTTTTATATAGATATATGCTTCGGCGTTACATGATTATTCTATCTTATTTCGATCTAGAAAATACATCCATATGGCAACAATCTTGAAATGTGACTTAAAAACTTGGGATCTGATTTTTTTCAATTGAAAGGTATAAAGCTATAAGTATTGCAAAACTCAAGAATATATATATATATAGTTAAAAAGTTTCCCGTTTTTATTGTGTAAATTTGCAGGAATATGAATGTTTAAAGAAGTTTAAATGGAAAGCAACATTGTAACTCCTTAACATATTTAATTCATGTTTAACTCCATCAATGTTAAAGGGATTGTAAACATAATTTCAAGTCGCTCTCAACTTAAAAAGTTGGATATTCGATACACAAGGGTACCCTTTAAATATTCATANAGAGAGAGAGAGAGAGAGAGAGAGAGAGAGAGAGAGAGAGAGAGAGAGAGAGAGAGAGAGAGAGAGAGAGAGAGAGAGAGAGAGAGAGAGAGAGAGAGAGAGAGAGAGAGAGAGAGAGAGAGAGAGAGAGAGAGAGAGAGAGAGAGAGAGAGAGAGAGAGAGAGAGAGAGAGAGAGAGAGAGAGAGAGAGAGAGAGAGAGAGAGAGAGAGAGAGAGAGAGAGAGAGAGAGAGAGAGAGAGAGAGAGAGAGAGAGAGAGAGAGAGAGAGAGAGAGAGAGAGAGAGAGAGAGAGAGAGAGAGAGAGAGAGAGAGAGAGAGAGAGAGAGAGAGAGAGAGAGAGAGAGAGAGAGAGAGAGAGAGAGAGAGAGAGAGAGAGAGAGAGAGAGAGAGAGAGAGAGAGAGAGAGAGAGAGAGAGAGAGAGAGAGAGAGAGAGAGAGAGAGAGAGAGAGAGAGAGAGAGAGAGAGAGAGAGAGAGAGAGAGAGAGAGAGAGAGAGAAAGAGAGAAAGACAGAGACAGAGAGACAGAAAAAAGGGTTAAAGTAAGAACATGAGAGAAAGGATTAAAGTAAGAACATGAGAGAAAGGATTAAAGTAAGAACATGAGAGAAAGGATCAAAGTAAGATCATGAGAGAAAGGGTTAAGGTAAGAAAATGAGAGAAAAGATTAAGGTAAGAAATTGAGAGGAAGGATTAAAGTAAGAACATGAGAGAAAGGATTAAAGTAAGAACATGAGAGAAAGGATTAAAGTAAGAACATCAGATAAAGGATTGTAGTAAGACCATGAGAGAAAGGATTGTAGTAAGAACATGAGAGAAAGATTAAGGTCAGAACATGAGAGAAAGGATTATAGTAAGAACATGAGAGAAAGGGTTAAAGTAAGAACATGAGAGAAAGATTTAAAGTAAGGACATGAGAGAAAGGATTAAAGTAAGAACATGAGAGAAAGGGTTAAAGTAAGAACATGAGAGAAAGGGTTAAAGTAAGAACATGAGAGAAAGGATTAAAGTAAGAACATGAGAGAAAGGGTTAAAGTAAGAACATGAGAGAGAGGACTATAGTAAGAACATGAGAGAAAGGATTAAGGTAAGAACATGAGAGAAAGGATTATAGTAAGAACATGAGTGAAAGGATTGTAGTAAGAACATGAGAGAAAGGATTAAAGTAAGAACATAAGAGAAAGGATTAAAATAAGAACATGAGAGAAAGGATTAAAAGTAAGAACATGAGAGAAAGGATTGTGGTAAGAACATGAGAGAAAGGAATAAATTAAGGACTTGAGAGAAAGGGTTAAAGTAAGAACATGAGAAGAAGGATTATAGTAAGAACATGAGAGAAAGGATTATAGTAAGAACATGAGAGAAAGGATTAAAGTAAGAACATGAGTGAAAGGATTAAAGTAAGAACATGAGAGAAAAGATTAAGTTAAGAACATGAGAGAAAGGCTTAAAGTAAGAACATGAGAGGAAGGGTTATAGTAAGAACATGAGAGAAAGGGTTAAAGTAAGAACATGAGAGATAGAGTGTAGAGGAGGGGAAGGAAGGACATGAGAGATTGAGTGTAGAGGGGGGGTAATGAGAAAATATAGATAAATCTATTCTAATAATAGAAGCATAATGAGAAAATATAGATAAATCTATTCTTAGAAAATTTAATTATAATTAATTTATTTAGTAACATTTAGAATTTACAGTGAATGAGTATAATGTAAAAACATCCAAGATTTAAACAATTCTGTAGAATTGGATTTAATGATAATGCTTTAATTGTTCAATTCTCTCAAACCCCCCAAAAATGTTTAAAAACCTGGTTGGGACTTTTATTTAAATAAACTGAGGAAATTCAAAGCTTTAAAATATTAACAACATAATTGCCTCAAAACTCTAATTTTCTAATCTTTGCAACCTGATCTTGTAAATGTAGCATTTATAGTAGAATTCTATAGTTTGGCATGTCAAGGTCTACAACGACAGGTTGCAAAGGTATATGGGATGCGAAAATTAGGATTAGAGGCAATTGTCTAGTATTTTTATTCATAAAATCCAATGATTCTTGGTTCCGAACAAAATTGATCGAAGTTCCGTTGATTTCAAAAATAATCCCAGATCAAATATATCTCAACAAATCTGTTTAATCTGAGATTAAGTATTGTTTAAATCTTGGGTTCTCTGTACAGATTAAATTATCATATTTGTATAAAAATGTAAAAGTTTTACAAAAATACATTAAAGCCCCTGGCAGAATCTCTGTAATACATCCTGAAAAAATGGAATGAAATTAGTGTAGGGTGTTCTTAAAAAGTATAATTACAAGTTTAGTGCCTTTTCTGCATTTAACTTACACTTGGATCTGATGACCTCATTCATCTATGTCTATACTTGTCTGTTTGTTTGTAACTGATAAACGTCAAAATTGCTAAACCAATTGAGCCCATACTTTTTTGGGACCTCACATCCAGGGAAGGTTTATGCATGGATGCTCAGAATTACAAAAATTTGTGTCCCTCAATTCTAGAAATTTTTTGAAAATCCACGAAAAATAATTATTAAATCCTCGAACTTTTTTCTTATTACTTTATAGTACAAAAGAAGATGCTCACAGATAGAGCAACAATTAAAAGTTGAAGATTGTTGAAAGCCTACCAATTAATTTTCACCTTTACTTATTGATTTTGAAACATCTGCCAGGGTTACTGGACCAGGTACCATCAACTAGGCAGTGTAGAGGGGAGTTTACAGGATATTCTCCTAGATTAATAAATCCCATTATCTATATATTTATTTGGTTAGTCTGTCTGCTTCCCTGTTTGTTTGTATTATACAAACAAACCTAGTATGTAATTATTTACACAAGAAATTTCCTTTACGAACTTTTCTTGCTTGAAAATAAAAAATTTTAAATACCTGAAGGACAGGTGTAGGGTACTCTGGAACCAAAGAGAAAGGTTTGAGAGAGTAATGTGGCTCCGGACTCTAACTGCGGTTTATTACAGGATATCCCTACAGAATAATAACTAACAACTAGCTTGAGCACACAGCGTTGCCCAGGGTTAATTTTACCGTTAACCCGCGCTTTGTCGTAAATTACGATTTTAACTTTTTCCCTATGAAAGTCGACCCTCTCAACTAAGTATCTCAAAACCGAACTAAAAATATTCCCGTAGGTCTCCCGAACAAACAAAGGTTAAAACTTTTTATATAGAGATGGAGGGTGTTTTTCATATCTTTAAGAGAAAGCTGTGGATATACCTATAAAAAGACGTGAGAACTCGGTCTTCACTAAAAACCAAAAACCAAGGTCAGGAGGAATTTCCGAAGTTTAAGTTTTCTTTATAAAAGTCAATTCACTCAACTTGGAATTCTAAACCACACTAAGAACATTCCCGTGGTTCTGCCAAGTTCCACAATCAAAATTTGAGCCTAATCGTTCTAGGGGTAATGAGTTATGATCGGACACCCAAACAGAGATTTTCCGAAAATTACTCCTGGCCTTGGTTTCTTGATCTGCGTTCTGGAGATGTCTTTTTGTAGGATTATCTATTATTTTGAAAAAGTTTCGCAAATGAATTATTTAGAAGAAGTTCTGGTCGATTATCTGTCTTTTTTAGGTGGATTTTTATCTTTCTCTAAATGATATAAAAAATACCCTGTATATATTATATGTGAAGTTGTAATCTCTGTTTGTTTGTTTGGATGTTCGGTCATAACTCAGGAACCAGTTAACTGATTGCCTAACAACTTTGATTTAGGACCTCGGGAGAACCACGGTAATGTTCTTAGCTTGGTTTTGATATTCTATGTTGAGTGTGTCGACTTTTACAGGGAAAAATAGATAAAACCGTAATTTAAGACCAAGCGCGGGTAAACGGCGGGAGTAACTATAAGTGACCCGGGAAATGCTAGTTAATAATAAACTAGCTAGTTAATAATAAACTAGATCCAACTCCATCAGTGCATTACAGAGTTCGTTCAACTGTTTAAAATTTACATTAATACCTCAATTTCAGGAACAGGAATAAACAATATTTCTAAAATCTAACATTTTTTTGTATTTTATTAAAACCTAGAGTTGAAATAAATGGTTATTTAAAAATAACGTAAAAAATCACTCTGGTCTTCCGAGGAGATCTTTGAGTGGTTTGAGTTATGCTTCTAAATCATAAAATTGTGTAAAATATACATTTTCAAAATCAGTGAACAGTCCATTAAACAGAAGTTGGTTAGGATGGTTTCGAGGTTTGCAACTTTCTTAAAGGGAGTGTTCGCGAAAAATGAAAGGGGGTATAGGCTTAATGCGATAAAAAAGCGCTTTTGATCGCTACTAATCTTACTTCTATCTGTTTAATAATAATAATGATACTAACTATGACAAGCTCCCTCTGGTCTGGACCATCGACCGTTAGCTTGACAAAATATGTTTAGGTCACCGCGTTGTCTGTGTCCTTGCCTGCAGATCAACTGTATCCTGGACCTATATAGTAGGTAGTGTTAGGCATAGTTGTAAATCCGGAAAGTTTAACTTCACGACTCTAAGTTTTAACACTTCTCTGCTTTCCGCAGAACATGCTCTCGTTAAGAGTTAATGAATATCGAGACATAGTTGAGCAGCGCAGACGTAGCTAAACTATACTTTTCTTTTGAGCAAGGTCAAGCTGAAAAGAAGTAGTTTATCTACATCTACGCGGTTATTTATTAAATCTAGTCTTTTTTTTTAATTGTACGTTTGTCATTTGTTCTTTGTTCAGACTAATTAATATCTTAATTATGCCAGAGCCCAAATAACATAAAGTGAAAAAATCAAGTATGTAGTCAATAGAGTTTTGTGAAGCAACCTGACACCGACAAAACCCTTGTTTTAAAAAATCCAAACAGATTTAAGGAACTGTAGATGTCATTTCAAAAGACCCTTTATTGTTAGAGTGGCATGTCCGATTCACAACGGTATTCATGAAACCTTTGTCAGATCATAGATATTTCTGCAAATAGGCCAATAAAGGCCGGGTATTGTAAAAAGTCTGGCCGCGCCATCAAAGTTGAAACTTGGCCGACATTGGAAAACGTGGGGCGAGTCGATGCCGCACGTCACTAGTGCCGGTACAAGGAGTCGGTCCGGTTTGAATTCAAATTGATCCTAGTCCATGTTTTTCACTTTATTATCTAATTTTTTGTCAATTTTGGGTTTTTTATAAAAGAGATAATTCTGAGAATTAAAAACTTTAACCTAGAAAAATGACGATATCCTTCACATTATTTAACAGATAAAGCTTTACAGAATACAGTAGAAAAATGAACATGCAGTGATAACCAGAAAACAATGGAATATGAAGACGACATTGTAGTAATAGTTAAGTGTTGTTACAAAGCAAAAAGGTTTACTAGGCTCTTATTAAATCACTAATTTAGTGAAATGGGTCTGTTTACACTGCACAATTGCTGTGTCTCATACTCATTTGAAATTTTAAAGCTTTAAATTTATTCCAAGAGTGGTCTTCGTTTTCTGGTTCTCCCTGTACCATCTCTATAAACGGAGGGACACTATCGTCTACTAGGTGACCGACCTGTGTGGATAGCTGGGCTCTATAGTTCCAGGTAAAAGTTGACCCAGGCCAGGCGTAGGGGCATCACACCAAACCCCTAATATGCATATTTTTAATCAGACCCCCTACTCTAAAAGTACAAAATATACTTTATATGTATTTAGCCGTACCGTCCAGCCAGGATTTTCCAGTGTAAAGTTGAGCCAACGTGCAACAAAGGTAGCCACTGTGATCTTGTCACGTTACATTTGTTGCATAAAACGTGCTGGGCATGGGCGTATACAGGGGGGGGCATGGGGGGCAGTGCCCCCCTAGACTTGTAAAGGGGGGGGTGTAGCCCCCCCCCCCTAGAATTCTGCAAGCCTTTAACACTTCTCAAATCTTAACTGAAGAGTGAAGAACACAAAAAAAATAAGTTTGCTTTTCATGATTATTATAAAAAATCAAAATTTTAAAATATATATAATTACAGTGCAGTGCTCATGCTGTAACCAAGTTAACCTAACCAACCTAACCTAATTTTAACTTTTAAGTTCACAGAGTACACAGAGTTTAGTTGGGTTCAGAGAACACACAGTCTGCATACATTTGTACAGCTCACACACTTTACATTATATGCTAGTCTTGTTTAGTAGTGATGTGAGTCTGTTAAAAGTTGCCGTTGTGACTGGTATCTGTGAATTGCTGATTAATAATTATCATGAATCAAATACTGTTATTTATAAGCCTTGAGTTATCATTCATTCTTAGATTGCAGCAATTGTACTCCTACTTTTTTTCACAACAGAAACTTTTACAAGTCATAATTATTTTCTGGACCTTTGCACTTCTTTTCATCTCATAGAATTTAAGTTTAAGTTAAGTTTTTATTTTCAAAAATGTCTTTTACTATCTCTAGTTTAAATACTAAATATACCTATAAAAGTATAATAAAATGTCGATTTTTTAGAAAAAATGCTTAGAAGGTAATTATTTGGACTGTATGTGTGCCTTTTAAGTATCTTATACTTATGCCTGATATCCAAGAAGCCAAGTGTTATGAATTTACAGTTCGAATTTTGCCCCCCCCTAGGAGCTCCTAGGGGGGGGCAAAAAAAATCTTGCCCCCCCCCCCTACATTTATTTCTGTATACGCCCTTGGTGCTGGGTCGACTCTACACTGGGTAGGCTGAGTGGACAGTACGACGGACTGAAAATACAGTACGTAATGTACCAGCACGGATAATGGAACTTTTAGACTGGTTTGTAGCCTTTGAAGATGGTAGATCACAGTGCAGAGTAACTGATTACTCGCTACAAACTTTAATTATCTACTCCCTAGAACTTTGCAACCTGGGCCCAAATTAGATCCAGGCTGCTATACAAATTTGCTTCGACTTTCAAGACTAGACCCACTTTACAGTGTCGTAAAGCCTTGGTCTTTGAATATACCTCACAAACTCAATTATTATTTTGGTGTAGCTCTAGACATGAACATTTTTGAACAATAAAGCATTCGTCTTAGTTTTAGCATTTAGAAATAATTAGCAAAACTCTCGTCGATGTTTGGATCTTTTACTGAAGTAGTTGAACTACCTAGACTAAGCAGAACCACTTCTCTTGAGCCTGCACTACAAGAGAAATGATTTAAGATAGAAATTGTAGTTTTTATTAACCCTCGCTTCTCAATAAAATGGTCCCCGATGTTGTAAAACTTTGATATTTCAAATTTGACAACTGGTCTGTAGCTAAAATTGTATGTTTGAAATAATATCTAGTTTTCAAATTTCTTGTTTTAAAGTTACAAAATTTTCTTATTTGTTTCCATAGATTAATAACAATACACATAAAACACTAAATGTGGCTTTTCAAGATTTAGGGGTTTTTCGTTCACAATAACCCTGAGGCAGAAGTCCAAAGGAATTAAGCGCATGCTCTCTCTCTGTCTTGAAATTCAATGCGGCAGGCGCGTAACTCCTATGGGCTTCTGCCTCAGGGTTAATTCTTGAAAAGAACACATCTAGCGTTCCATCTGTATTGTGTTATTAATCTATGTCTGTTTCTTTATTTCCTTTCAGTTATTGTTTTACATTATTTCTTTGACAGATATATTGTCTGTAATTTTATAGGACGAACTCCTGATCATGTTTTTGCCGAAATATATGGCGAAGTAAATTATTTAAAAATATCAAATTTATATAAAAATAAACAGAATAAAAAGACTATATATAAAGATCGTAGCTTCTCTGTCACGTGAATTTAATGGTTCTGTCAATATTCCAGAAAGCTATGACTTTCGATCACAATAACTCCTATTAAACATAATTTTCTAGCCTTCTTTCTTAAATACTTTTTTTCCGCCATATACGTTTTGAATAAAAAATATAAAACAAACAAATCCGTAAGTTTAAAGATTGTTAAAATATAAACCAAAACGAGTATGATTTCAAATTGAAGAAACCGAATACCTCTAATTCTGGTTAGTCGGGGGTGCTGTGCATGTGTTTCATTTTTCCCGCAAGTATCGAAAATCATTCCTACCCATGGACCAATGGGCCAATGGAGCATTTTTTATCAATGTGTTTCAAATGAGGACGCACTTTCTGGACGAACTAATGATGGACGCAATAACAGTGAAGTCGCACATTAAGAGTTCAGTCATGAGGGACGCACAAAAGTACAGAAGTGTGACATACATACCATGTTTATGAAAATCAAAAACAATATGTATAACTGAACTGAACTTTAAATCATGTTTCCGAATATAATATACTCATCGATCCAAGTTCCAGAAAGTTGAAAATAATACTTTCATAAATATCTAAATATAAAATGACAAAAATTCATGCAATATCAGAAATAATATCATTTTGTATTATATTATATCCCTTCTGGCACACATTGTTCTTTGCTTGAACATTTATCAAATTCTACTTTATTGACCCGGCTCGATATTATCAATTAAACTTAGCTACTATTACTTTAACAAACGTACAATATAAAATAACATGAAACAATTAATTCATAATAAAAAAACTTGATTTTAAATATGTACATTTTTAAAAAAGATTATATTCTAATTTGAAATACATTCTACATTTTTTATAAATTTAATAACTAAGAAGAATTTTTTTTTAAATAGTCAAATTAATATTTTTCCCTAAAAAATTTGTTTTATTAATTTGTCAGTTCAAGAAATAATTCAATACATTTTTTTTGTTTGTTTGTAGATCGATTTCAATATTTTAAATATTTTTGGGATTCAAACACACACAAACTTGTCTGTCAGTTTGTGTTCAATAAACGTCAAAACGGCTGAACTGATCGGGCCCAAATCTTGTGTGGGACCTGCGTGACCCCAGAAAAGGTTTATGAATGATCAAAATTTCAAACATTTATGTTTAAAGGTTTTTATTTTTTGTAAAATTTTGAAAAGGCCCAAAAAATATTATGAAATTCACAAATTTTTTTTTAATCTGTACAAAGAGAATGTGCTCACAGATAAAGCCCCTTTTACAAGTTGAAATTGAAGATGGGCGCGAAGCGCCCTAAAAGCCTAGTATCTATCTATCTACTTTGCTTGTCTGTCTGTTCTTTTGTTTATCTGTTTGTATCTAATAAACGTCAAAAATACTATACCGATCCGGCCCAAATTTTTTATGGAACCTCAAATGACCCCAGGGAAGTGAATGCTTAGAGTTTTAGGAATTTGTCTCCAAAAAGTTTTGATTTTCGTAAAAATTTGAAAATTCACGAAAAAAATGTAAACGCGCGAAAAATATTTTCATTATTTATCACAGAAAAAATGCTGATAGATTGAGCATTAATTAAAATGTGAAATAGATGATTGGCGTGAAGCGCCCTGATAGCCTAGGTTTTGTAAATATTTATTACATAATATGTTTATGATTATATATTGAATAATATTTATGCTTTATACATTCTGATTTCTGATTCCCCATGATTGATTAAAGCTTATCATCAGGGGTCATTATTTTCTGGGAGGGGG
>NW_019396117.1:240370-241237 GCF_000591075.1 Eurytemora carolleeae | reverse complement strand
GGGTGGGGGGGGTTCAATGAAACCTATATCCCTACTTATCAATGATTTATCCCGGAGCTAAATAATACCTGGAATTAGTATTTTATGGATATATTAATATTCATACACAAATATTCTTTTTATCCCAATCCTTTACTTACTTGAGACATACTAACATACTTTTTTTGGACATACTAACAGACTAACATAGGGCATCCGGCATACTGACATACTAACTTGAGAATTACTAACATAGTTACTTAGTACATACTGACATACTAAGTTGGAACATACTGATATACTTTTTTGGAACATAATAACCTACTTCCTTGGTACATACTAACATATATACATATATATATATACTAACTTGAGACTTACTAACATACTTACTTGAGACATACCAACCTACCTACGTGATGCATACAAACCAACTTATTTTTGACATAATAAAATATTTACTTGGGACTTTCAAACAGACATACTTTGGACTTACTAGCATAAGAACTTGGGAAGTTGGAACATATATTAACATACTTTCTTGGGACCATACTTGAGATATAATAACAGACTTACTTGGGTCATATAACCAATTTATTTGGGACATTTTACTTTACTTACTTGAAAAACAAATAAAATACTGACTGGGACATACTAAAAATAACGTACATACTAAGGATATGCTAACATACTTACTACAGGCACTAACCACATTGTTGGAACATGCAAACATACTTACTACAGGCACTAACCACATTGTTGGGACATGCAAACTACTTACTACAGGCACTAACCACATTGTTGGGACATGCAAACATACTTACTACAGGCACTAACCACATTGTTGGGACATGCAAACATACTTACTACAGGCACTAACCACATTGT
>NW_019396117.1:201242-239803 GCF_000591075.1 Eurytemora carolleeae | reverse complement strand
TACTTCTGGTTATGTAATCGCATATTTAAGCAGGGAAAAAGCAAGACCAAAAATAGAGAGGATAATTTTTTGGACACTTCAGCCATTATTGTTTTTTTGTTTTTTTTAGCGGATTTTGTTATATTTTGTACTTTTAAATTTTGATTTACAACTTATTTAAACAAGAGGGAGAAAAAAATATTTACATATACAAAGATTACACAATTTATCCTCCATTTGTTAGATATTTCTATCAACAAGATCAATATTTCTAACAGAATACGATTGAGGATTTTATATTTATTTTCCTAATAATATCTCCGAACTGTTTACCAACTCCCATCAGAAATCCATGCTGAGGGGGCTCCACCCCTCCACACCAAACTCCTAGATAGATAGATAGATAGATATATATAGATAGATAAATCTATATATATATATATATATATATAGATAGAGGATGTTTATCTGTTTTTTTTGATTGAATAATAAAGTGAATATATATATATAGATTAGACAGGCAGGTATAGACATATAGATACTGATAGATATACAGATAGATGGATAAATAGAGAAATGCATGCAGGAATGAGCTCTCAAAACTGGGATTCATGGACCTTTTACGTTTAATATTTCCCTATGAGAGGGCAAGAATTAGGTTGTGGGTTAGTTAGAAGGAAGTTTTGTCCTTTAAAAAATAAAAGAGATCAAGGTTTGAATAAGAATTCACAAAATTTATAATATACAGAGTCATTTGGCAGAAAATTCCACTCCAGTTTTGCATTTTACAAATTATATCAAAATGTAAATTCAAAATGCAGAATTTTTTGACAGTATTTAAATCTAATCTAGGAGCTGAAAGAATTTTTTTCATTTTTTTTATTGAAAGAATAAAACTACTCTTTGAAGTTTCTGATAAAAAGTGAGAAAAAGAAAATTCTGTTTTTTATTCTTAATTTTTATTTTTTATTTTAGTTCATTTTATTTATATAGTTCTAGTGAGAGGGTACGTATAGGCTTGGGATTATTTTAAATTTTTTACATTTGGTCCTTTTGCAGTAAGAAGACCATCTTAAGGGGCGGTAGACTTAATTTACAATGAAACTCCATTTCTAGAGTGGCATGTCCGATTGACAACGGTACCTTTTGTCTGAACTAGGATGAAAGAATTATCCATGTTATTCATCTCGGCATTAACAGTTATTGCGGATTTGTGCTGCAGAAGAAAATGGTGGAAACGACAATATCTTACAAAATATTGATCAGTTCCAGGTTTAAGGAGGGAGGTAACGTTGTGAAACAGGCATGACCCCCTTTTTTAAAAGGGGGTCACTTAAAATTACCACAGTCCCATTAACCCGCCAAATATGCTGAATTTTAAAATATTTTACAGAAATGTCCCGGAAATGTCCCCTCCCTCCGGAAAATGTCTCTCAGGAATAATTTTTTTTCAGGCCTTTTTTAGCGCACATGTTGTAAACTAAGTGCAGGGGGGAATTGTTACATAAGTTCTGTTAAAACTGCAAAATGAGCAACAAACAAAATTAACATAGATTACTACTTTATATATAAGATATATTGGGGACCCTGCTTTGCCTGGAATAATAGTCGACTAATTAAACTTACTAACTAACTAAACATTTCCCAATCAAAATTTGAGGAAAATCGGTCAAAGGGTTTATAAGTTATGATCGGACATACACACAAACAAATAGACTAACAGAGATTACTTCTTTTTATATAGAGATAAGATTCATGACTCTAATCTTCTCATAGATTTTATTTACATCTTCATATTTAGATTAAAGTTAAAAAATTTCAAAAAATGTTTCTTTTTTATTTTATCTGAATAATTTACATTTGAGTCTATTTTTCAGTGTAAAAATTTATAACTGTTGCTCTTTCGTTTGTTTTCCCCAACTTTTCAAAAAACTTTTATTCTGCTTCGTAATGTTTCTTAAGCCACAATAGAAATGTTTCTCGAGAAGATTTGAAAAAACTAATTTTTCGCTTCATCAGCGCATTCTTTTGAAGAAAGTAATTTCATTTAACATTAATATTTAGTATTTATTTAAAGAACACCGCGTTTTGATTCGTAGCTTATAATCGCAAAATTGTGCGAAATATTTTGATCTTAGCTCAGGCTTTTCTTTTAAATATAAAGTTAAGATTCAAACTTAAAGGAATGCCCGAATCACACGGTACTATTGAAAGCTTTGTCTGATCAAATATGAATTAGACATCAATATTTTTTGTTTCTTTAAACTGTTTATTTTCATTTGCATGGAGGGTCACTCAAAATTACGCTTACAGTTCCTTTAAACTTTCCAATTTTTATGAGTTTTCCTCAATATAATTAATTGTATATGATGAATTGTTAAAGATTTCCCGACCTTTCATTGGTCGATAATCAAAATAAAGATCCTCAAAACTTTGACCAATAAGGGGCCAATAAAAAAAATGCGGGAATTAACATTTTTTTCTCATTTAATTTATTCAAAAGTTTTCGACTGAAGCTCTGATGGGTTTATCATGGTTTGAACCACGTTGAACTAAATAAAACTACATGGAGAGGAGAAGACCAATTTTATTTAAAGGGACTGTTTTCCTTTTTCAAAATGCACATTATATCAACATTCTTGGGATTAAGATTCAAAAGAACACTCCGAAGTCTATCTTTACCACCTTGAGATGAGAGGTTGGGCCCAAAAAAATCAAAACTTTTTGCGAAAAGGATTTGAGTCTGTGCCACAAACTCAAAATTTCTAATTTCTATATCTTTGCAAACTTATGTTGTAATCCTTTGATATTTCCAACTTAGATTATTCAATCTAACAGAATTTCTAGTTTGAAATGCACAGATATAAGGATTAGAAAATCGGAGTTTGTGGGAAGGACTCATTTCCTGTCCATCGTGTGTTGTATTAATCTTATAGTGGGGATGGGATAGGGAGGATTAATTCCCGCCTCTGACTCTTGTTTAAAGTTGTTCACTTACTCTGGCAGTGTGGTATCGTCCCAGCCCATGTTTGATCCTGGAGACAGGTTAGGTTCGGAGATCCATACAGAACATATCCAGGTCCACACGAGAACTCAGCAATTGTCCCGGACGGATACAGATCCTAGATTATGATATTATGATCCGGACTGTAAAATAACTGATCACTCGGATTAAATCCTTGTATCTTTGCAACCTCATTTCAAAGCCCTTTGATACTTTAAACTTTCAATGCTAATAAATCAACTAGTAAAAATTTGAAATATCAAAAGATTGCATCATCAGGGTGCAAAAATATAAGGATTATGAAATTTGAGTTTGAGTCCAGTATCATTTTTTGTGGTTTTGTTAAATAGTTAAGAGAACCTGTGAATTCTTGTTGTTAATATATCTAACTGAACCATGTTGAATCGATTGAAGACTAGGACAGAGAGCCAGGTTGCAGGACAGATCCGTCCTGTTCCAGGTTCCATTCTCAGTACACACAATCTCATTCAACTCTCCGGGTAGAAAACCTATAAATTAATTCATTTATTTTATCCCAATACTTATTCAAAATGTGATTTTTGTATGCAACGAATTATAAATTGGTCTTTACTTTGGTCTTTAGCTCTGAAACATTATTTTGAAAGTTCACAAAACTCTACAACGAAAATCCTAATTTTCTAATCCTTCATTTTGAAGCCAAAGTAATAGACCTTTAACAAAAAATAGAAAATAATTGCTTGTGCCAAGTAATCAGTTAATTTTGTGTTAATTTATTCAGATAAAATAAAATAAAAAAGTTTCCCAAGGATATTGTTTGATCTTTATTGTTTTTAAATAAATTTCACAAAGTTAACATTTAAGGGACTGTCCTTGTAATTTTTAGTGACTCTCCATTTCAAAACAGGGGCATGTCAGATTCACAAAGGTCAGAGAAAAAAAACACACTTTTTTCAATAAATTAACGAAGACAACTTTCTCTTATAGTTACTCAGTCGAGAAAAGGAAATGCAATTCTTCAGGTGAATGATCACTTTGAAATACGTCTATAGTCTCTTAAATTCTCATCCATTGTGGGTAACCCTCTACCTTCTCTACAGACTAGAGTTCTTCTTGAACCAAGCTCAGTTCCTTCTCCTACTTCTACTGCTACTAGAGATCCGTCCTTAACCAATCCAGGTTCTCCACAATCCACAGGAATACATTCAACCCTGCATAGGAAAGATAGACACAACTATTTTGGGTTCGTTCTTAAATATTTGAGGTTTTTTAATCATTGGTGATATGGTTGTTTTTTTTCTTTTCTTTACAATTTTTGACTGAAAATAAAATAGTTCTATTCCTGGCCTTCTTTGCAAGGACTCGCGGATTTATGCAACAGAGGAGAAGTGAGAATTTGACAAAAAATTATTTTAATTGGTAATTATTCAAATGAAATGAATTATTCAAATGAAATGCCACTTAAAATTACATCAATTACTTCTTAGTCGATATTTTTATAGAATAACTTACATGGAAAACTGCCAGGTTGAATCCTCTTGACAGATGATTCTAGATCTGCCCAGGAGCCTGAACCCAGGGTTACATCTCATCTCAGCTGTATAGGTAGACCCGGAGACACGGAGCTCAACCGAACCATTCCCGGGCAGTGGAGCAATCCCACAGGGGACCTGAAATAATAATGCTACTACTATAAATAATAATAATAAAAATAATAATAATGATAGTAATAACAATAACAATAGTAATAATACGAATAATAGTAATAATACTAATAATAGTAATAATAATAATATTAATAATAGTTTCAATAATAATACTCGAGACCAGATTTGATGAATTGCGAGGTCATTCAACTACGTAATTGAACTTTGAATCTGTGATTCAAGATTTGAGCCAGTAATCAAGAGAGATAGTCGAACCGGTAATAGGTAATTTAGTGAACTCTCTCCAATTCATTAAATAAAGTCCCCGGTCCACCACCCCTTACATCTGTTGTCTTCATGAAAAACAAATTACAGATTGTTTCGCAAACAAATAAATCTTTCAATCTTTTATTTCTGTAGTTTTTAAGCTCTTTATTGAATTGTGAATAATACATGTCCTTAGAAAAGCAGTAAACAATTCTCTACTGAAACCAATTTTTAAAAGTCTTTATGTGGAAATTGATCTTGTTAGATTTCAAATTTTTTCTACGTTTTCAAATACTATCTTTGACTTTTATACAGCAGTGTATCGACTAACCTCTATACAGGGATCAATAGTTCCTCTCCAGGTACCATCCTGAGTGCAGGTGAGAATATTCCTCTGCTCTGAGAGGAACCCTGAGATACAGGAGTAAACTGCTCTACTCCCGAACCCGAGATCGTATCCACCCTCACTCTCAAAGGAAACCTGAATGTTTAATGATTAAAGGGACTGTTAGACTCAATGTCAAGGGACCCTCCATTTGTGATACCCTTTTAACGTTGACTATTGTAAGATGGTGGAGCTATACTCAAGGAGTATGAAATAGAAGAGACATACAACTAACGCGGCCCGCCTTACCATATGTCTGATATAAAATTACCGCGTATACAATAATAACCTATTCTGAATATTTCTTATAAAAAGGGAGTTGTATCTCCCTTCTATAATTCATACTCCTTGGTTATACTTCTTTTATCCGGCACGTAAGGGTACCGATGTATGGGTACCGATGTAAGGGTACCAATGTAAAGGTACTGATGTTAGGGTACTGAGGTAAGGTTACCGATGTATAGGTACTTATGTAAGGTTACCGATGTAAGGGTACAATTGTAAGGGTACCAATGTAAGGGTACCAATGTAAACTGAAGTGAGGGTACCGATGTAAGGGTACAAATGTAAGGGTACCGATGTCAGGGTACAATTGTAAGGGTACCAATGTAAGGGTACTTACGTAAGGGTACCGATGAAAGGGTACAGATGTAAGGTTACTAATGTAAGGGTACCGGCCTAAGGATATCGATGTAAGGGTACCGATGTAAGATTACCGACGTAACACTATTTTTACTCAACATGAATATTCTAGTTTCTTTACTTTACCTCCATATTCTGATAGGACCTAGGAAGACCACAAGGTTTAGGAAGGCAGGATGGAATATCTCCTCTCCATCTTGAATCTTCGGAGCAAATCAGTTCAGTATTCCCCTAAACATTAAACTTTAAAGGAATTGATAAGAAATTTGAAGAAACCCCAAGATTGTTCAAATAAATAAAATAATTATTTTACAGTGGGCATTTGAGGATCTTTTAGAAATAAAGTTAGTATTTTATTGGACCCTTGAATAAAAATAGCTGAATTTTTAAAAGATTTCTAATACATCCATAATTGTTCCCTAAATATTTTAAGTATTACCATTAAACAGAATTGAAGGTTATACATAAGATTTAGTTTTTTTTCTCTTGCCACAACATATACTAGTATTTACAACCATGTATGTCCAATGTCTATGAATAATAAATAAACTACAGTCGGTGTCGTATATATCAATACAATGCTGACGACTTTCGATTTTAATTTTGTTTTTTTACCAAGCCTTCAAACAGCATTTATACATATAACCATGGAAACAAAGAGAATCCTCTCTTTGTTTAATTGTAGATATCAATATAAAAAAGTAGTCTTCATTGATATTAACGTCGACCACTGTATCCACACCTACCCTGATCTCGTATCCTGGATTGCAAGTGTACGAGACTGTATCCAGGTATGAATATCCTTGAACCTCTGCTACTCCATGAGCCACTTGAGCAGGTTGAGGGCAGGTTAGAGGTATACAGGTTGGTAAGCTGGGAGTCCAACTCAGGTTCATCTGACAAACTGATCAGTATTAACACTAAACCATCAACTCCTCAATACATGAACAGTTCTAATCGAACCTGGGGAAACAAACCTATATAATTTCCGACAAAAAGGTTTCCAACCTGCTGGGTTTTCCATTTTAAAGGATTTTAGACCTAAAAGGTTTTAATATTAAAGGTTTTTCGATCAAAAGGATTAGACCTAAAAGATCTTTTGATCTTACGGTGTACGATCTAAAGTATTTCAGACCTAAAGGTTTCTCGAATATAAGAATTTTCAACCTAATTTTTAACGATCTAAATGATTTCTGATCTGAAGTTTTTCAAACTTAATGAATTATAACTATTTATCTCTTCATTACAGGGGGGCAAAAGGGATGCAATACATATAGGAGGTAATATTACATTACCAAGGCTTCCAAAGACCTTGTTGGGTCTCACTAGCGTAGCGAAATATGCTTTGATGGGACCCAACAAGGTCGAAGGAAAGCCAAGTTGCCAAGCATCCAATTGTTGCCTCATATCAAAGTCTACCTTTTAAGGTTTTAAAAACTGTAAAATCTATTTAGTTTTGTAAATCATATGTTTGAGTTCAGAAATCAAATCTAATTCATGTTTTCGGAGTTCTTAGAATAAAAATTTGCAATTAATTAGATTATATCCCAAAGGTTGCAATCTAACATTGGGACCCTGTTTTCAGGGTTGCAATGTAAATATCAGGGATTCAGTAGAGTCATAATTTTGTTCAAATGTTGGAAAAACATGTTATGAATGATAGATTAAAATAGCTTGGTAGAGTTGGGAGTAGGTTGGTCAGTTATAAAGGGAAGCTGACATTATGAATGTAAGCTGGGTGTAAACTGTAAACTGTAAACTGTTCGATATGTTTAAGAAAAATAGATCTATTAGATATATTTGTATCCCTATTTCCTCAACGTTAGAAGGAAATCCACGAAATATTTTATGTTTTTCTGCAGTGTACACAAAACCAACTGTCCCACAACAGTTTGAGGGACAAGTAGGTCGTGGTTATATTATAACTTTGTATTTACAACGTTAAGGATAACGTCATAATCCATATATAAAGTAGAACTATATGTTTGTTTGAATTTCCGTTCATAAACCCCTGAAACAATTTGCCTCAAAGGAATTGAGTCTTATCACAAACAAAAAATTTTCCAATCACAATATCTTAGCAACCTGATGGTGTAAACCTTTTATATTTCAAACTTAGATTATTTGATCTAACAGAATTCATAGTTTGAAACTTCTAAGGTCTACGGCATTCGATTGCAAAATTATTTGGATTAGAAAATCAGAGTTTGTGGCAAGACTCAAGTCCTTTTGATTTGGAAACTCTCTCAAACCACCGGAATTATCATAGCTTTTTATAAAAGAAAGATAAGTGTGCTGAATTTTTAACCAAATTTAGTTACCTGGCAAAGCCGGGTTCCTAAGCTAGTATAAAATTAAATCCTTAAATCTTCTTGACAAAATAAACTCAATTTAATCCTAAAAATGGAAAAAATTGATTTCAAAATGGAAAAAGTTTCAACTTACAGGGTGTTCCAATAAACACTGAAATTGTAGATAAGACAATTTCAGAGTCGCCAAGTAATTTCCATGTTTATTAGGACAGCCTGTATTTAACCCTAATTGTGACCATGTATACTGTTATTTTTAGTTAAAATTCTTCCTGAAGTTTATTATGATCTATCTTATAGTGTTATATTCCTAGGACGGATACTCCTGAGATCTGAAACCCTGGATTACAACCTAGTCTGGCCTCATCTCCTGGCTCGGAACCATCTGTCCGAACCCAACCATTCTTCAGTACTAGAGACAAGCAGGATCAGGGTTATATTCAGAATTCAAGGGAATTAATTTCACAGAGATTCCAATTGTGGCTCTTTTTTAAAGAGTTAGATACCCAGTTCACAACGGTACCATTTAATCTTTTTTTAAGGAGTTACATACCCAGTTCACTACCCAGTTCACAACGGTACCATTTAATCTTTTTTAAGGAGTTACATACCCTGTTCACAACGGTACCATTTAAGCTTTTTTTCTAAGCAAAAATAAAAGAGAAAGCCCCGTTTTCTAGGAGAGAAAATAAATAAAATTTACAGAATTTTTTCAAAAAAAAATACAATAACTTATTGTTATTCAGAAAATAGGATAAAAGGTACCATTGTCAATTAAATTATAAGAACATTTTTTAAATAATATGAAGAAATTGATTAAACGCCTTAAGGTTTCAAAGATATAATAATTAGAAAATCATTAGTTCCTTGGCAAGAAAGTGAGTAAAATTTCAATTTATAAATTGTATTGATGCATGTAGATCAATGAAAGGGACCAGTCCCTTGAATTAATTGCGCCTTCTACAAAGATAATAACATAATCTAGATGTGCGGCCAGGTAGAAACCTCCTTCCTAAATTGTTTGTAACATAAAACTCATATTTGTACCTCTACAAACAAGAGACATCTATAATGGCATATTGATTGGTTTATCACGAAAAAAAAAACAGAGTAATAAATGAGCAACACTCCAGAGGATAAAATGCCATGCGTACGACAGAGATGGTGCTGCTTTCAATTATTCACAAAAACTCAAAATTATATGACTTTCTCATATCCATCCTACTGCTTATAGTACCTAGCTGAGGACAGATATTGTGAATACAGGTTGGTTCCTCTCCACCCCACTCCCCGGAGTACAGGCAGGATCTAGTTCTAACCAACAACATCTTATTGAAATAAACCCGAACTTCAAAAAGATTTAAATTTTAGGGATAGGCAGACCACATTTTGGAAATGGCAGAACTAGGGATATTTATTGATTATGGTTTCATGAATCATATTTGTAAAATTATGTTGTAAAGTTGTTTTTAATAAATGACTGTTAAAATCTTATATAAATTTTCTATTTTGAATAATAATTTGTCCCTGAGTCCTGATAAAGTGTATCCGTCCTCACATCTGTATTCTATATTAGCCTAGAGAACAGGTTTGGTTTTAATCATCTACTGTTTAAACTGTTTACTCATTTACAAAACATTACTCTGTGCTTATATACAGGGTTTCCCAATAAACATGTGAATTGAAAGACGACTTGAAAGTCGTGATTAATTTCCGATATTTAATGCATGGCAAAGAAATTTAAAAACGAGGCTATATGGCCGACGAGCTTTTCATAAATATATATATATATATAAATATACCTTTCTTGTATCTTCAAAATTGACGAAGATATTAGATATTAAGACAATTTTGATTTATTAAATAATTGAAATTAGTACAAATTTTGCAATATCTCCGTCAATTTTGAAGATAAAAAAATGGTAGACCACATTTTGAAAATCTCAATACCAGGGGTTTTCGTTATTTGATGTTTAAGCTGGAATACTGTAAAAATTGTTTTCATGAAAAAAATGCTGCATGGATCGAAGACGATATTAAAGTCGTTAATGAATTCCCATGCTTATTGGGACACTGCAGTATAAACTGTCTTTATCTGTTGACTGGACTTGAGCTGTTCGCGATTCTATTAATTATTCCTTTACTTAGTGAGAGATGAATACGTAAAGGGAAAATCATAAAACTCTAGTAAAAGAAGACGACTGTTGCATTCACTTTATGATTTTAAATGTTCCATGAACATAAGAAACATTTGTGAAGAAAAAACACCTTTTCCGAATTATAAGCTAATTTTTAGGTTACTGCTCCAACTAAAAGCTTTTAAACGACATTAAATACAAGACTGCTTAAATGTCGGCCTCCTATTTCACAGTTTTATGGTAGCCACTGTATCTAACTCCTACTCTCATTTTGTTACTATCTATTGTATAAACTCTATGTTTACTGGGACCGGATTTAATGAATTTGAGCCAGGTCTAGAGACGGTTCCACCACGTATCTTGAATCAGGGATTCAGTATTTGTCCCTGTCCTATACATGATACCTACACTGCAGAAATACAAAAAAGTATTGGAATTGATTGGTATTTAATTCATTAAATCCTATCCCTGTTTAGTAATCTACTATTTCTATCCGTACCTGGTATTCCTGGTCTGAGAATGCCACGAACCCATGAGGAATATTTCTTGGAAGTTTACAAGTAATTTTGCTACAAATTGGAACCTAAACAAAGTTTAAACAATCTTCTTATATTTTTTGAATTGTTGAGGGAATAGAAAACACTCTTTAGATTTACATCCATTTAAAGAGTGCCATCATCCTATCAAACCAAAATCCTCTTGACCTTCTTGACTTTTCTTTTCTCGTTTGTTTTCCATAAAAATCCACGATTTTAAAGTTTTAAAGTTGCAATGTCGTACCCATTAAAAGGACTGTAAGCTTAATCCTAAGTGACCCTCCATGCAAAGATGGCAATGTCTGATTTACAACGGTACCCTTGAAAGCTTTGTCTGGTCAAGTATGAATTATAAATCAATGTTTTTGCTATTGAAACTGTTTATTTTCATTTGCGTTTCTCTCCGAAAGTGACTTGCGCGCATTTCTTGCTTTTAAGAAGCAATTAAGAAATTATCAGGACATAACCCTTTTCGAGTCAGAAAAATGGCGATATCTTCCAAAGTTTTGAATAGATTAAGGTTTTAAGGGTTCCGTTGTAAATGTTTGAATGGAGGGTCACTTGAAATCACGCTTACAGTCCCTATACGTTGACATTCCCGTTTTTATGTGTTCAACCACTGACCTGGCCGGACCAAGTTTTATTGTTGAGACAAGTTATTATTCTGGATCCTTGTAGTTTAAAACCTTGATTACAGCTGTAGGATACAGTTCCACCAACCGTTAGCTCATGGATATCCTGGATATAGAGTAATTTTAGATGTAGTTAGCTCATGGATATTCTGGATATAGAGAAATGTTAGATGTAGTTAGCTCATGGATATTCTGGATATAGAGTGAAGTTTCGATATAGTTAGCTCATGGATATTCTGGATATAGAGTGAAGGTTGGATATAGTTAGCTCATGGATATCCTGGATATAGAGTAAAGGTTGGATATAGTTAGCTCATGGATATCAAAGATATAGAGTAAAGTTTGGATATAGTTAGCTTATGTTTATCCTGGATATAGAGTGAAGGTTAGATATAGTTAGCTCATGCATATCCTGGAAATAGAGTAAAGGTTGGGTATAGTTAGCTCATGGATATCCTAGATATAGAGTAAAGTTTGGATATAGTTAGCTTATGGATATCCTGGATACAGAGTAAAGTTTAGATATAGTTAGCTCATGGATATCCTGGATATAGAGTAAAGTTTAGATATAGTTAGCTCATGGATATCCTGGATATAGAGTAAAGGTTGGATATAGTTAGCTTATGTTTATCCTGGATATAGAGAGTAGGTTGGATATAGTTAGCTCATGGATATCCTGGATATAGAGTAAAGGTTGGATATAGTTAGCTCATGGATATCCTGGATATAGAGTAAAGGTTGGATATAGTTAGCTCAATGATATCCTAGATATAGAGTAAAGGTTTTATATAGTTAGCTTATGTTTATCCTAGATATAAAGTAAAGGTTGGATATAGTTAGCTCATGGATATCCTGGATATAGAGTAAAGTTTAGATATAGTTAGCTCATGGATATCCTGGATATAGAGTAAAGGTTGGATATAGTTAGCTCATGGATATCCTGGATATAGAGTAAAGGTTGGATATAGTTAGCTCATGGATATCCTGGATATAGAATAAGTTTAGATATAGTTAGCTCATGGATATCCTAGCTATAGAGTAAAGGTTGGATATAGTTATCTTATGGATATCCTAGATACAGAGTAAAGGTTGGATATAGTTACCTAATGGATATCCTAGATATAAAGTATCATTGATATAGACTAAATGATAAAGGTTTGGTGAATTCGATGAATATATGTTATTCAAACGCAACGCCTGGCCCTTCAGCTAGTATATAATATAGTACAGTGGGAGCCAGAAAACAATTGAATTATCTTTGTCGTATTTTTCTTTTAATTTTGAAATATTGCAACTAAACTATTTATAAAAGAAGCCTGAGGTCTAACTTTTTGTGTGAAATGGTGGTAATCTACAACGCTTTATCTCGATATCCATTGTGAAAGAGATGGAGGTAAACTCCACAGGTTTACAATACAAAAGTTCTTACATTAGAACATACAAAGAAATTTACCAGTTAAAATTTAAAAACTCTATGTTCCATATTTTATTGGAAGAAAGAGCAAACACGTCATTTCTTAAACAGTTTTCTAGTTCCCATCCATTTCTCACCAAATATATATAAAATATATTTTTCTCTTTAGAAAAATGTTTTATTAGGATGTGAAGAAACAGTAATTTAAAATCCCAGCGGAAATTATCTAAGAAAATTAGGGTTAAATTGTCCATAGTATTTCAACAATTTGTTCATTAAGTAGTGGTACAGGGTTACACACAAAGGATGAAAACTTCAGAAACGACTGTTCGGAATTTCTTCAATTCTTTTAATTAAATTCACGACTCCTGCCAGTTGTAAACTGATTTCTTTCGTTGCAAAATCATTCAGTGGATATATCATTAGTAGACTTTATTTTAGGCAAAACCCTAAGTTTAACCCTTTAATTGATAGATTTAAAGAACGTTTTTAGTCGTCATTGATGTCTCATCCTTTGCGGGTAACCCTGTATTAAAGGGGGGGGGGGAGGCGGCACTACACGGTACTAATTGCCATATTCTTAAAAATAATTGTGGCATTCAAACGAGAACATAAGAATTATTGCAAAGTGTGTTCATTTTAGGACATTCCATATATTATCAGGTTTGAAAAAATAGTCTAAACACAAATATCCTATATTTTAGAAAGCTCATAGATAAGCCTTTCACACTTCTTATTTACTTTGTTTTTGAAAAGATATCTAAGATCAAATTAGATTTTGAATAAGTAGTTTTTAAAATGAATTTCATGTTTAGTGGGGCAACCTGTACCTGTTCTCCATGTAGTGGTAATCTAGGAGGGGACATTGTATCAGGATACTACCTGTTCTCCATGTAATTGTAATGGTATTCTAGGAGGAGGACACCGTATCAGGATACTACCTGTTCTCCATGTAGTGGTAATCTAAGAGGAGGACATTGTATCAGGATAATACCTGTTCTCCGTGTAGTGGTATTCTAGGAGGAGGACACTGTATCAGGATACACTCTGGTTCCTCTCCGACCCAGGATCCATCATCTCCACACTCACGTTCATTCCCTCCGGTCAGCTCATAGCCTAGGTTACAGTAGAACCGAACCTTACTCCGGAAGTGAAGATCATTAGGGTTGTAGTCAACCTTCCCGTGAGCAATATTGTGCGGTCTCTTACACTTGATGGGTTGGCACTCCGGAGTTGTCTTGGACCAGGTTTTGTTCCGGCGACATTTTCTAACTGAAGGTCCTATCAGTTCGAATCCCTGGTTGCATGTAAAGGTTAGCGCAGCTCCGCGATATGTTCCGTTGTGGATTATGTTTCCGTTTTCTATTGAACTCAATTTCGGGCAATACACAGGTTTACATTTAGGGATCGGAGCTGAGAGAACAAGATCAACCTGGCAGAGTATCTCCGACTCCCCGTAAACATTGTATCCTGGATCACACTCAACCTGAAGAATATCTCCAACAGCAAGTTCTCCTTCCTCCTCTCCAAGCTTTTCAAGACCAACCACTCTGGTTCCCTGGGCCCAGAGAGACTTTCTGAACCTGCTGGGTTGGATTCTCCACTCTCCGTGTCTAATTCTAGCCTGGAACGTACATGTGGCCGGGATGCAGATTGGAAGCTCAGATTCCCACCTTCCTTGGGAATCACATTTAACAAACCCGGAACCTTTCAATACATATCCTGGTTCACATTGAAACCTTACACTTTCTCCAACCCTAGTTTTTCGTCTTGGATAGATCATTTTTGAGATATTTTCAATATCCGGACAGTAGGATAGAACACACTTGGGTTTATCATGACTCCAGGTACCATCACTTCTACAATCCAACCTGGAGTGACCTTTTAGTTCAAAAATATCTCTGCACTTGAATTCTGCAATGTAGGATCCTCGTGAAGGAGCCAGAGTAACCTCTCCATGGTCAAGTTCTAGAAGGGTTGGACAAGCTCTCCGGGAGCAGATTGGAACGGTACCCTTCCATCTTCCATCTAGATCACAATCCAGGAATGAATCTATGATCTTAGTGTATCCGTTATCACAGGAGAACCGGACCTCTAAGGACTGACTGATGTTCTTGGTTCCAAAGATAACTCCGTTCTCAAGCTTAAATACGTCCTTGCACTGATGTATCCTACAGGTTGGGGGATCTAGGTTCCACTCTCCATTGGGTAAACATGTGGTCAGGTTGGATCCAACCATCTTATATCCTGGTCTACAGTTCCAACGTAGTTTGGTCCCAACCTCATATTCCTCCTGCTCCAGGTCTAGTAAACTAGCCTGAGTACTGGATAGATCAAGAGTACAGGTTGCAGGGATACATCTAGGAATATCTCCCTCCCATTCTCCAAAACTGTTGCATGTAATATTATTTGCACCCTGGAGAATATATCCAATATCACATTTAAACCTTGCTTTTTCTCCAGGTACTCTCAGCTCTATAGTATAAACTCCGTTGGGAATTGGTGTCAGCTCCGAACAAGTAATGGAAGCACAGTAAGGGTTACTTCCACTCCAATCCCCGCTCAAATCGCATTTTCTCACCCTAGGGCCTAGGAGAGTATATCCAGGGTTGCATTCATATACAATAGAATCATCAAATCTTCTGGCGGAGCCCTTCATCAATCCATTCAATACTTGATCAGGTTCGGAGCAGATTATTGGAACACAAACCGGGATGGGTTTACTCCAGGTTCCAGTTTCTAAACAGTAAATAGAATCCGCTCCATGTAATATATATCCACTGTTGCAGGAGAACTGAAGAACAGATCCATGTTCATATATCCGACCCACCACACTTCCATGCTGTATACTCTGTACTGGTGAACAGTACCTGGGATTACAGACGGGTTGGTTCCCACTCCAGGTACCATTCTCTATACACATTCTCTCCGATTCTCCAACCAGCTCATGATCATCATTGCAATCATACCAAACTAGGGAACCAACCTCCAGATTCCCGTCGAATGCAATATATCCTGAGTTGAGTAACTGAGGAACTAAACAGGTTTGTGAGGTATTAACACAAGCTGGTAACTGTCCAGACCATTCTCCGAGATGACCGCAAACCCGTTCTCCTCCGCCTAGGAGTTTAAACCCAGGTTCACACCTGTATATGATCACGGATCCGTACTCAAGAGAAAACCAATCCTCAATCCAACCATTAGGAATATCCTTTGGTTCCGGACACATCCGGGGAACACAGCTTGGTTCCGTTCCAGACCATTCTCCGGTCTCAAGACAGGTTCTGGTTGCATCTCCGACTAGGTAATATCCATCATCGCAATCATATTTGAGATATTGTCTAAACTTGAACCCGTCCACAGTTATCCGACCGTTGGATAAAGATTGTACATTTGAGCAGATAACCTCCTGGCAGATTGGAAACTTACTCTCCCATTCATTTTCGTTCTGACAAAGGTTGGTTGAAGAACCTATAATCTGGTATCCAGCAGAGCAATCGAACCAGAGTTCAGAACCGACAGGATAGAATACAGTGTTCTTATCATTAGGCTCAAGTCTAAGAGGTTTAGAACCTGAACAAGGGATAAGGATGGGATCACTTTCCCCCTTCCGCTTCTCTATGCTATCCCTGAGATATGAAACTGATGCTTCAGGTAAAGGTTCTTTACTCCAGGTTCCAATGATCAAGGTTCCATTGGGGAGAGCTGCAGGGCCGGGGCACAATGCCGGGACACATCGCGGAGTAGATCCGGACCATGATCCGTTCTGATCACAGACTAGAGGAGTATCCTGGATAAGGTTGTGCCCGGGCAGGCAGGAGAACATAGCAGTTTCTCCGGAACTATAGGTTTCATTCTTCTCCAGGTATCCCAGGGGGATAGGGACAGGGGGATCACATTGGATAGGAACACACCTGCAGATCAAATAAAGGATTTGATCACTTAAACTTTCTAATCCGTTTATCTTTTCAACCAGACAGAATGCATAGTTCAAAATATCAAAGATCTTCGACGTCAGGTTGCAAACATAAAAGTAGTAGAAAATTTGAGTTTGAGGCGAGTAATCAGTTTCTTAATTTTAACTAACTACATTTTAAAACTGTATTTTTCTTTGGCAGTGAGCAACAAAAGTCAGATTAATTATTGTATCAAATTGGTTTTAAAATTGTCCCCGTTCCAAACAGGGTTCTATACAGAAAGTTAAACGTGAAAGTTTGAAAAATTATCAAGTATTTGTTTAAGTAAACACAATAATTACAACGTTCATTAACTATTATAAAAATGTTTGGAGAGAAATCAAGTATTTTTTTTATCAATGCTTCCAAGAATTTTAAAAAGCAAAGACACATAAATATTGTCTTGAGCAAAAATCAAGTTGACGGAAATAATTAATATTTGAGATTTTTAAACCCAAGAAAATCATCGTTTATTAGAATTACAAAGGAAAAAGGTGTCTTACTCTGGTTCTCTCCTGCTCCAGAGTCCACTAGACGTACACTGTCGTTCCTCTGAACCTCGGAGAGAGTATCCATCCTTGCAGGAGTACTTAGCCGTGTTCTTATAGGTGGTGGAAACATACTGGACCGAACCTTCTTGAACCGGCTCCAGGTCCCCACAATCCACTGGAACACAGGTTGGAGGAGGTGGTTCCCACACCCCTATCCTGGTACAAGTAGAGTTCAGGGATCCCAGCAGGTAGTGTCCCTTCTTACACTTGTAGATCACCATTTCTCCGAACCTGGTTCCGTCGAACCAGGTTTTACCGTTGGGAACATTCTCCGGGGTGCTGCAGAGCACTGGTTCACATTTAGGAACTGGTTTAATCCACTGCCCCCTGGATCCACACAGCACACTATCAGTATCTGATATCTCATACCCTGATATTTAAAACATTCTACAATTACTGTTAACATGATGAACAAATATTCATATATTTTTCAACACGAAGAAATTGAAATAAGTGTTCTTGTAAAAAACTCAAATTTTCTAATCTTTATATCTTTGCAACGTAATGGTGTAAACTTTTTATATCTAAAAAATCTACAACATCTGGTTGCAAAGGTAACTGGATTTAAAAATTTGAGTTTGAAGCAAAATTTATGTTCCTTTATGTTCCAAATTAAGCGGATTTAAAACATAAACATCTTTAAATTTGAAGGTTTTCCGATGAATCAAGAAAATCTGAAAACCTTTTAAAGGGACTATAAGCGTAATTTCTAGTGACCCTCCATGCAACGACGGCAATGGTCGATTCACATAAGTATCCTTGAAACTTTAATCTGATAAAAAATGTGGAAGATGCCATCGTTTTTCTGACCAGAAAAGTGTTTAGTCCTGATAATTTCTTAATTGCTTCTTAAAAACAAGAAATGCGCAAGTCACTTTCGCATAGCAACGCAAATGAAAATAACAAAAACATTGATTTATAATTCATACTTGACCAGACAAAGCTTTCATGGGTACCGTTGTAAATCAGGCATTGCCATCTTTGCATCTGCATTTTAAAACTTTAAAATCGTGGATTTTTATGGAAAAAAAACGAGAAAAGAAAAGTCAAGAAGGTCAAGAGGATTTTGGATGTCAATCCAAAGAGTGTTTTCTATTCCTTCAACAATCAAAAAAAAATATAAGATTGTTTAAACTTTGTTCAGGTTCCAATTTGTAGCAAAATTACTTGTAAACTTCCAAGAAATATTTCTCATGGGTTCGTGGCATTCTCAGACTCAAGTGTTGATGAGCTTCTCCATTGCTTCTTATTAAAAACAAGAAATGCGCAAGTTACTGTCAAGGGTACCGTTATAAGTCCGGCATTGCCATCTTTGCATGGAGGGTTACTTGAAATTACGGATTCAGTCCCTTCCTCTTGCTTCTTGCTACTATAAGAACTATGTTTTATAAAACTACCTGGATCGCAGTTGAATGTCAGAACTGTTCCTTGCTTTATAGTATCCGGTGTTCCACCAGCTATATAACCATTTGGAACACTAAACATTAGAAACACTAAACATTAGGAACAAAAAAAAATTAGGAACAATAAACATTAGGAACAGTAAACAGTTGGAACACTAAACCTTAGGAACACTAAACAGTTTGAACACTAAACATTAGAAACACTAAACATTGGGAGTACTAAGGTAAACATTAGGAACACTAAACATTGGAACACTAAACATTAGGAACACTAAACATTAGAAACACTAAAATTAGGAACACTTTACAGTTGGAACACTAAACATTAGGTACACTAAACATTAGGAACACTAAACAATTGGAACACTAAACATTCGGAACATTAAACAGTTGGTACACTAAATATTAGAAACACTAAACATTGGGAACACTAAGCTAAACATTAGGAACACCAAAAATTGGAACACTAAACATTAGGAACACCAAACATTGGAACACTAAACACTAGGAACACTAAACATTTGAAACACTAAACATTTGAAACACTAAAAATTAGGAACACTTTACAGTTGGAACACTAAACAGTTGGAACGGAAGACTAAACATTAGGAACAATAAACATTAGGAACACTAAATAGGTGAAACACTGAATAGTTGGAACACTAAATAGTTCGTTAATGAAAAAAAGGATAAGTAAAGGTTTTTGCAACACTAAACAGTTAGGAAAATAACAAGTTTGTTTAAATTTTCAGGAACACTTTTTATAGTTCCAAAACTTACATTGGAGGCTGTGTGCAAGGAACAGGTTGACAAATCGGAGGCAGATCACTCCAGGTCCCATCCTCCATACAGTCCAGTCGATCCAACCCATCCAGGTAAAATCCAGGATCGCAGGAGAACACGATCTTGTCGCCGATCCTTGCTGTGGAGTTGAGTTTATCCTGAGTTCTGATATTGAACTGACCGTGCGGAAATATTTCGGGAAATGAACATCGGATTTCTAGAAAACATTTTAATGTAAATGTAAATATAATGCAGAAATCTAAAGAAACAAATTTTAAAATCAATTAATGACTATGTATCAAAGTGATTAAATGCTAAAGTGGGCCAAACTCATAGTTGAATGACGGCATTTTATGTCCCAAGTATTTGAAAATAATATATATATATATAAATTGGTCTGTATGGAGTGCACAGTACAACAGAAACTGGACACCCTTTGTTTACAAACACATACTAGAATTTGTATTTAACTTAAATATAGATTAACGTAAATTAAGATTTCAGAAGTGAATTTTAGCCAGTTTTCTGCAAAATAAATAATTTCATACAGCACAATAATGCCTGCATGCATAATCTGTAAAACAAGGAATGCACAATTTGCGATCTTCGAAATATATCTCTTGGTCTTCACTTTTGTATTTTGACAGATTTAAGGGTGGTTGAGAACTAGACATAGTTTTAAAGATATTAAGAGAGGCGTATTCAGGTTTTTTTTCTTAGGAAGGGCTTTCTTTCTTTTTCTTTTTAGGGGGGGAGGATAACCCCCCCTCCACAAAAAAAAAAGCATATATTTCACTGATCCAGGAAGGTAATGAGCCCACGTAGCCACCCCTGAATACGCCTCTGGATAATAACATAGATGTGTTTAAGAAATTTACAAACATATTTCGGAATGGAGTGAGATTTGAAAGAACAAAACTAAGCAGTTTTTAAGATAAATTCCTATAGAATTAGAAGTGCCAGGCAAAATCAATGAATTGATTAAGCGACTATATAGTATTTACATACAAACATACAAAATTTTTTGATTTTTATTTATGAAAATTTTTAAGTTCTAAATGAAGACGACATTTACATGGTCTTTAGTTTATTTTTTCTAGTTTTTACTTTCCAAAAGAAATCTTTTCAGACAATTATTTCCAAACCAAATAAAACCTTATGGCCCAACCTGTCGTCGTTGCCTTAGTCTGTTCCACTTTACTATTTTTATTCACTTTGCTATGTATATTGTATGGGAAAATATTGGGAATTGGGATAGTTCCAATTTATTAGGTTTCTACAGTCTGAAGAAATACCAGCATTAGTATTCAGAACCTGGCACAGGGTTAATCGAGGAGAGGAAGCCCAGCCACCACTAAATGCTCATCCTTCTCATATTATTTTTTTCAAGTGTTCAATCCTTGACAAAAAGTTTTTTCTTAATCTGGCCACGTCAGAGCAGTAATGAAATATTGAATTTGTGCAAATCGAAAAAAAATTGTTTCAATTAAAGTAAATTGTTCTTAAATCTGTTCACTTTTTTTACGGGCATTTTTAGATATTCCTAGTATAGAATGCATCAAATTATTCCGAGTTGATAAAACTTCAATATTTTTTTTTAATTATATCGGAAACGATAGATTTGGTCCAGGTGGTTACATGGAAACATATTATATGCCCTCTAAAAATAGTTACACTTTAAAAATATAATAATGAAAGGACGAGAATTTCGAGGTGTCTGGAACGAGAAAATGAGGAGAATGTGGCTCGAACGAGAAATTGTTGTGGCTGACCCTTTCCCCTCGTTGATCTCTATTAATAGACTCTATAAACTTATATTACAACGTTTAATCAACATATATCTAGTACTTAATAAAAGAAAAAATATAAAGTAGAAAATTATTGTTGCAAAATCAAGAATAAATAGAAAAGGATATAAAAACAAAACTGAAATTAATAAAATACAAGGGAAGATCAGAAAGTAAATTAAATATCATAATTTTGCATTATATATTATAATTTAGTTTCTATGGGAGCCATGTTAGGATAGGTCCAATTTATTTAGTTTTTCCAACGTCTGAATGAATGCAAGGCTGCAAGCATAGACTTTATAAACTTATAATATCATGTTCAATCATCAAATATCTATCTTTTCTGTAGAAATAGTATGGCGGTAACATCTATCTTTCTATCTATCTCATTATCCAATTAGAGTTATGGATCCTTTAATCGGCGCTTTCAGTAAATGGAAATATTTACTTCTTCTGAAACTATAGTGATGGGAAACATGGGAAACATCTATTTGATGTCACAGTCTCAAGAAATGCAAGCATTAGTATTCTGAACCCTACACTGGTATGATCCTTTATATTGTCTATAAACTTATATCACCACGTTCAGTAATCATATATTTAGTACATGGTCACCCAAAAACAAAGAAATTGCAAAGACGACAGTAACAAATTAATTTCAAATAGTTATAGTATGTCATGGCTTTCTTTTGCCTGTCATTTATTAGTATTGTATCTCTAAAAATGTGTAGTGTATTTATGGAAAAAATATAGCAAGCTGGATTTATGAACAAAATATACACTGGCTGGATCTATGGACGAAATTAAGACTGGCTGGATTTATGGACAAAATAAAGACTGGATGGATTTATGAACAAAATAAAGACTGGCTGGATTTATGAACAAAATAAAGTCTGGCTGGATTTATGGACAAAAAATAGGCTCGTTGGTTTTATGGACAAAATAAAAACTGGCTGGATTTACGGACAGAACAAAGGCTGGCTGGATTTACGGACAAAATAAAGATTAGCTTGATTTACGGACAAAATAAAGATTGGCTGGATTTATGAACAAAAAATAGGCTCGTTGGTTTTATGGACAAAATAAAGGCTGGCTGGATTTATGGACAAAATAAAGACTGGCTGGATTTATGGACAAAATAAAGACTGGCTGGATTTACGGACAAAATAAAGGCTGGCTGGATTTATGGACCAAATATAGACTGGCTGGATTTATGGACAAAATAAAGACTGGCTGGATTTATGGACAAAAAATAGGCTCGTTGGTTTTATGGACAAAAATAAAGGCTGGCTGGATTTATGGACAAAATAAAGACTGGCTGGATTTATGGACAAAATAAAGGCTGGCTGGATTTATGGACAAAATAAAGACTGGCTGGATTTATGTACAAAAAAAGGCTCGTTGGTTTTATGGACAAAATAAAGGCTGGCTGGAGTTATGGACAAAATAAAGACAGGCTGGATTTATGGACAAAATAAAGGCTGGCTGGATTTATGGACAAAATAAAGGCTGGCTGGATTTAAGGACAAAATATAGACTGGCTGGATTTATGGACAAAATAAAGGCTGGCGGGATTTATGGACAAAATAAAGACTGGCTGGATTTATGAACAAATTAAAGACTGGTTGGATTTATGGACAAAATAAAGGCTGGCTGGATTTATGAACAAAATGAAGACTGGCTGGATTTATGGACAAAATAAAGGCTGGCTGGATTTATGAACAAAATAAAGGCTGGCTGGATTTATGGACAAAATAAAGACTGACTGAATTTATGGACAAAATAAAGACTGACTGGATTTATGGACAAAATAAAGATTGGCTGGATTTATGGACAAAATAAAGATTGGCTGGATTTATGGACAAAATAAAGATTGGCTGGATTTACCCACCTTGACATTTTGGTTTATTAGATGACCAGGAACCATTTCCTAAACAGGTCTGATACAAGGGTCCAGATAATCTAAACATAATCTTTATCTTTACTGTTTCCTAAACAGGTCTGATACAAGGTTTCAGATAATCTAAACATAATCTTTATCTTTGCTATTTCCTAAACAGGTCTGATACAAGGCTCCAGAAAAACTAAACATAATCTTTATCTTTACTGTTTCCTAAACAGGTCTGATACAAGGCTTCAGATAAACTAAACATAATCTTTATCTTTACTGTTTCCTAAACAGGTCTGATACAAAGGTCCAGATAATCTAAACATAATTTTTATCTTTACTGTTTCCTAAACAGGTCTGATACAAGGCTCTAGATAAACTAAACATAATCTTTATCTTTGCTGTTTCCTAAACAGGTCTGATACAAGGGTCCATAAAATCTAAGCATAATCTTAATCTTTACTGCTTCTTAAACAGGTCTGATACAAGGCTCCAGATAAACTAAACATAATCTTTATCTTTACTGTTTCCTAAACAGGTCTGATACAAGGCTCCAGATAATCTAAACATAATCTTTATCTTTGCTGTTTCCTAAACAGGTCTGATACAAGGGTTCATATAATCTAAACATAATCTTTATCTTTACTGTTTTCTAAACATGTCTGATATAAGGGTCCAGATAATCTAAACATAATCTTTATCTTTGCTGTTTTCTAAACAGGGCTGATACAAGGCTCCAGATAATCTAAACATAATCTTTATCAAAGCTGCTGTCTTCAGTGCTATCGACATCATCACTGTAATTGTTATTTTTACTGTCGTTTTTCATTATTGTCTCCGTAATCGTTTTCCGCCTGATGTGCAACATCTATCGTCTACTGCCTAATATCTATCATATATCAACTATCATCTATCCTCTATCATCAATCGTCTATCATCTATCGTCTATCATCAATCATCTATCATCTATCATCAATCGTTTATCATCATCGATTGTCTATCATCTATTGTCTTTCAACTATTGTCTGTCAACTATTGTCTATTGTCTATCATCAATCATCTATCAACTATTGTCTATCATTTATCTTCTATCATCTATCGTCTATCATCTCTCGATCAAATATTGTCTATCGTTTATCATTTATCGTATATCATCTAGCGTCAATCATCTATCCTCTATTATTTATCATCTATTGTCTATCATATATCAACTATCCTCCATCATCTATCGTCTATCATCTATTGTCTTTTCACTGTCGTCTGTTGTCTATGGTCTATTGTTTATTGTTAATAGTCTTTGATTATCATTATCTTTTTCATCTATTTAAATGATCATCATCAACGTTAGGATTATGAATAATCATCATCATCATCATCATCATCATGAATAAATGTTGTAACCTGTATCCTGTATCGCATGATGAATAAATGTTGTAACCTGTATCCTGTATCGCATGATGAATAAATGTTGTAACCTGTATCCTGTATCGCATGATGAATAAGTGTTGTAACCTGTATCTTGTATAGCATGATGAATAAATGTTGTAACCTGTATCTTGTATCGCATGATGAATAAATGTTGTAACTGGATCCTGTATAGCATGATGAATAAATGTTGTAACCTGTATCCTGTATCGCATGAGAATGAAACGACATCTCTGAAAAGATAAGAGTTCCCTGTAACAGCTCCATTGTGCAGATAACCAGGAAATCCACAGTTTATCACTGAAAATAATTCATAAATACACTTTTAAAGGGACTGTCAACGTAATTTTAAGTGAACCACTATTTAAAGACTTTATTATCTTCCTCGTTGTTGCACAGATAAAGTCTTTTATCTTTAAATGGAGGTCATATGTAATTCCTTTAATATCACATGTTATCATCTAAACTCTGATTAATTAATTAGTGTTCAAAACATTTAAACTCAGACTAGGAATTAGTGTTTACAAAGCAAGAAAAACCAATTAAACTGTCCAACCAAACTTACATCTGCAATTTGGTAGATCAGTGTCCCATTCTCCGAATATATTACAGGATATCTCCTCTGAACCCTCAAGATAGTACCCGTTCTCACATCCTAGTACTCCAGTAGACAGAGGACCACTTCCTACAACATAATATACATATTATTCTTACTAGGGGCTAGCCACAACAATTTTCAGTCCGAGCCACATTCTCCTCATTTTCTCGTCCGAGCCACCTCGAAATCCTCATCCTTCCGATAAGTGTCTTATCCTCAAAGATAAAACTATTTTTTTAGAATAGGGGCACGTTAGGGCATAAATGAAATATTAAACCTTTGTAAATCAAATTAAAGTTTTCGAGTTCAATGTCCTTAAAAAGTTCACCTTTTTACGCGCATTTTCAGATATTCCTGGTGTACAATGCCGCAAAAAATTCCGAGTTTAGATAACTTTAATCTTTTTTGGTAATTATAGTGAAAACCATAGAATTTCTTCAGTTGGTTCCATGGGAAAAATGATAGGCAGAGGTATGCATAATATTTTACTTTTGATTTTATATCGGGAAGGTTTGCCATTACGGAGGCAGAAGAGATTTAAGTTTTACTAAAATGAAGTTTGACATCATTGTCATTGCTTTAAAGATTCCAACATGATGTAATCATTGCAATACTTTAGTCTATTCATAATTGATGCCAGATTTTTGAAAAATAGTTTTATCTTCAAAAATTATAAACTTTACAATACATAATAATCGAAGGACGAAGATTTCGAAGCAGATCTGACGAAAAAATGAGAAGAATGTGGCTTGGACAGGAAATTGCTGTGGCTTGCCGTCCTCCCCTCGGCACTGTCCACTAATGCCCACCATTTCTTCGGTCATTGTACTACACAGATCACTACAGTACGCACCGTAAGCTTAGTTTGGAGTGAGTAAAATTCATCCAGTGAATTTCTCTATTTTTCCAGAGATCGGTAGTGACACTGTACCCTAGTATACGATGTACTCTAAAAGTTCCATGTTCTATATTCTTGTTTACCATGTACTCTGAGAGTGACATGTTCCATAATCTCTATAGTATACTTTGTATTTAAAGTTTTATATATTTTATGTTTTATATTCTCCGATATACTTTGTACCCTGAGAGTTCTATATTCTCCGATATACTTTGTACCCTGAGAGTTCTATATTCTCCGATATTCTTTGTACCCTGAGAGTTCTATATTCTCTAGTATACTGTTAAACCTTAGGTCTAATTAAATGATACATGGTGGGGGTTGAAAAATGTTTATTGGTAAAAACTTGTTACGGAATATATAGGAGCGTATTTACTGTGTAGTCAGTTTCTGTGGGGGGATTTAGGGAGCTTCTCAACTGCTGGAACTGATGAGTCTTCAGAACAGGGAGCAGTCTCGAGCAGAACCGTAGAATGCTGCTTCTGTAGGGAACTGCTTTAAGCTGTAGGTGTAGATGAACCTTTAGAGCTGTCTGGAGTAGAACTGTAGAATGCTGCTTCTGTAGGGAACTGCTTTAAGCTGTAGGTGTAGACGAACCTTTAGAGATGTCTGGAGCAGAACCGTAGAAGGTTGCTTCTGAAGGGAGCTGCTAGAAGCTGCAGGTGTAGACGGACTTTCTGGTTCGGGACTTGGTCCGAAAATGATAACTATATTCTGATTTTAGAATATCAATAAAATCCCCTTTTGATGGTACAGAGTTGGTTTAGAACTCCGGAGCTGCTCGAAGATTAGCTACAACTGATAACATCATCTTTCCAAGATTTCAACGTTAGGCTTAAGGCGTAACCTTAACCTTGAGTCTATACTTAAAAATACACAGTGCTCACAGGATGTTCACAAAAAATACAAACATATAAATACATTTTAACTATTCATAAAAGCACAAATATCAATTCTTAAAGAATCTGTTACATTCGTTTGTGAATTTTACAAAAAAAAGGAGTTTTAGTTTATGTAAACACCCAGCAGGGTTCCCATATACAGAAATAATTGATTCCAACCATGATCTGACATTCTTTGTTAAAAATACGCACTTTGAACTCCGTTACAATACCTTGTACCCTAAGAGTTCCATATTCTCTAGTATACCTTGCACCCTAAGAGTTCTATATTCTCTAGTATACCTTATATCCTAAGAGTTCTATATTCTCTAGTATACCTTGTACCCTGAAAGGTCTATATTCTCTAGTATACCTTGTACCCTGAGAGTTCTATATTCTCTAGTATACCTTGTACCCCGAGAGTTCTATATTCTCTAGTATACCTTTTATCCTGAGAGTTCTATATTCTCTACTATACCTTGTACCCTAAGAGTTCTATATTCTCTAGTATACCTTTTATCCTGAGAGTTCTATATTCTCTAGTATACCTTTTATCCTGAGAGTTCTATATTCTCTAGTATACCTTGTACCCTGAGAGTTCTATATTCTCTAGTATACCTTGTATCCTGAGAGTTCTATATTCTCTAGTAAACCTTGTACCCTAAGAGTTCTATATTCTCTAGTATACCTTGTACCCTGAGAGTTCTATTTTCTCTAGTATACCTTGTACCCTGAGAGTTCTATATTCTCTAGTATACTTTGTATCCTGAGAGTTCTATATTCTCTAGTATACCTTGTACCCTGAGAGTTCTATATTTTCTAGTATACCTTGTACCCTGAGAGTTCTATATTCTCTAGTATGCCTTGTACCCTGAGAGTTATTCTCTAGTATACCTTGTATACTGAGAGTTCAATACTCTCTGGTATACCTTGTACCCTGAGAGTTCCGTGTTCTATATTCTCCAGGTTTGGACAACTCTGACAGAGCTCAGAATCAGAAATTCTAAAAATCAAAACCATAAAGTTTAGATCAACAATTTATCTTTAATAAGAATCCAAAATAAAAATATAAAACTAGAATTTCAACGTGGTTTAAAACTAAAATTTAAAAATATTTTTCAATTTTTTCTTAATAATTACAAAGAATTAAACGTTTTGAATAAGTCCAAATCTGACAAGAGACTTCAACGAAATCTCCCAAAACTAGTATCAAATATTTATTATGTTAGATTTGTAACTTTGTAAGAGAAAAATTTAAATTCTTGTTACCTAATCTCTCCCCTTAGTCCTCTGTACATATCTGACCAGGATATTACATCTCCATAATATGGTTCACATGCAACTCTGAGAAATAGACGATGATTACAAGTATGTACTTTTTAAACACTTTTTTTTAGGGGAAAACAGTTTGAGACTTTTATTTGGCATACATAAGTATTATTTTTGGTTCATTGGTAAATCTTTCAACTAAATTAAAGAAAGTGTTTGCGAAAAATGAAAGTGCACATTTTGAACCATTTGCTCCTCTTAGACGCTACAAATAAAAACCAGATGTGATCGAATCCGAATTTGATCCAGCCTCCTTACATTTTTCGCGAACACTACTTTTCAACCATGCTAGTTGTCCAATTAAATCAATGTTTATTAGGAAAAAAATACATTTTCCATAATTTTCTATCAGGAGTTTTAAAGATCGCAATGTTTTACGATATGAAAATAAATGTTTTAAAAGGACTGTAACCATAACCCTCAAGGCACAAATGGTAATGCCCGATTCACCACGGGACCCTTGAAACCTTTATCTGATGAATAATGTCGAAGAGAGTAGTTTCACTTGGTTTGACATTGTTTAATTCCTACATGTTTTCCTGTAGTAAAAATGCGCAAGCACCTCTATAGAGAAACAACAATTGAAATAATTAGCCAAAGGTTTTAAGAGTAGTACCGATGTGAATCAGACATCTTTGCATGGAGGGTTACTTGGAGTCCCTTTAATATATAAACCTGAGATTTTGTATTTCATCTTGAGAGAGAGCCCTAGACCAAAGATCCAGCCGTGTAATTGAACCCCTTTAAAAATTTTAATATTCACATAAATATTGAATATTGTTTTCCTGACAAGTATAAAAATAAAAGTTGCAATCGTTGCAATCTTTAAACTCTATAAAGCCTGGAGGGTCTGAATCTATGTATAGCCTGAGGGGGGGGCATTCGGCGCCCCCCCCCCCCTAGAAAAAGGCTTTAGAGACTAGGTATAGGGTTGAAATGTATGTTCATAGCCTAATTTTTCATGGCCTGCTGAAAGAAAGGGAGGGTGAAAAAAAATGCCTAAAAAAGGGTAAAAAAATGAAGAAAAAAAATAATTTTTTTGTTTTAAACATATATCAAAGTATTACACATGTTTCTACATGCATTTTTCAAGAGATTTTCAAAAATATAGTTTTTAGATCTGTAGCTTTAGTCACAGAAAAGTGATGGGCTATTTTAGATTTTTAGACCGGACTTTTTCCGTCCTTTACCCTACCCTATAAATTAAAAAAAAAAATATTAACAAAAAATCCTTTAAATTACTATACATTAAAAGTCACAAAATTTGGTGTCAAAAATGAGTGTTAGGACAAAAAAAGCTACAGAGGGGGGCGCCAAACGACTTTTGGTTAAAGCCAGTTGCACCATTCAGAGATGAGTAAGTTGAAAAATCTCTTATCAGTTTACGGTAAGAATTTATTTGAGCTGAGTATAAAATTTCATAATACTTTGATAGAATTAAGAATGATAGGAATAGCTAACACGTTTTTATCAAGACGTTTAACATACTTTAAGTTGGATTTTTTAAAGAAGCTACTATCATTTTGTTACGAGATCGAGAGACGACGATTTTTCATGTTTAGATATTAAATAAAACCTGAAGGATTCCGCAGCACTGAAATCATCCCCACGTTCATCCTGCTCCTGACCAATAACAACCAAGCCGCCATCTTGAAAATTTAAATAATACAATAACAAACAGGCCGTCATTTTAAAAATTTAAATAATTCAAAAACAACCAAGTCGCCATCTTTAAAATTTAAATAATACAATAACAACCAGTCCACCATCTTAAAAATTTAGATAATACAATAACAACCAGTCCACCATCTTGAAAATTTAAATTATACAATAACAACCAGGCCGCCATTTTGAAAATTTAAATCATACAATAACAACCAGGCCGACATTTTGAAAATTTAAATAATACAATAACAACCAGGCCGCCATTTTGAAAATTTAAATTTTTGTAATTAAGGAAAGAAATTATTAGTTTATTAGCCTTTTCAATATGCAGGAAATAGATAAAACTGGAAAAATCATCACTTTACGTCGAAAAAATGTTTGTCAATGATGTAAGCACAAAATTAGAGTACAAGCCATTCAAATCTGGACATAATATAAAAATTTTCAGAATAAGTTTTATAAAAATCGAAAGGAAGGAACTAAGTTCTCACAAACTCTAATTTTCTAATCCTTATTATCATTGAAACCTGATGTCGTAAAACTTAAATATTTCAAGTTTTGATTATTGGGTCTAGCAAACATCAAAGTTAGAAGCATCAATTATCAAGTTGCAAAAAAAAGAATTAGACAATTAGTTGTTCCTAATTCAATTCTTGTCATTTTTATTTTTTATACTAAGAACCCTTTCTGTTATATTCTTACCTTCTATAAACGTTCCTTTAGCCAATCCTTCCCCTGTATCTTGCAGTACACCATCCTTGTACACCATCCAGATGCCTAGACATATGTACGGTACAATATGTGCCCTGTATCCTGTACACCACCCTTGTACACCATCCAGCTACCTAGACATATTTACGGTACAATATGTGCCCTGTATCCTGTACACCATCCTTGTACACCATCCAGCTACCTAGAAATATGTACAGTACAATATATCCCTCGTATCTTGTACACCATCCTTGTACACCATCCAGCTACCTAGACATATTTACGGTACAATATGTGCCCTGTATCCTGTACACCATCCTTGTACACCATCCAGCTACCTAGAAATATGTACAGTACAATATATCCCTCGTATCTTGTACACCATCCTTGTACACCATCCAGCTACCTAGACATATGTACAGTAAAATATATCCCCTGTATCTTGCAGTACACCATCCTTGTACACCATCCAACAACCTTGACATATGTACAGTACAATATATCCCCTGTATCCTGTACACCATCCTTGTACACCATCCAGCTACCTAGATATATGTACAATACAATATATCCCCTGTATCCTGTACACCATCCTTTTACATCATCCAACTGCCTAGACATATGTAAAACACAATATATTCCCTGTATCTTGTACACCATCATTGTATACTACCCAACTACCTAGAAATATGTACAGTACAATATATCCCCTGTATCTTGTACACCATCATTGTACACTACCCAACTACCTAGAAATATGTACAGTACAATATATCCTCTGAATCCTGTACACCATCCTAGCTTTTGCACCATCCTTGTACATTATTCATCTAGCTAGAAATATGTATAATTATATTGTATATTGCATTTGCGTCTACCATAAGCCTTGGTACACCTTGCTTGTACAATGTATTGTACATCTCATATTACTCTATGGTGCATCTCATGCAACTACTATGTACCAAAAATATAAAAATTCAATCTTAATTAACTTTACCTAGATAATGCAAGATCTAAACAATAAAAGAATAATAATCTAGCATCATAAACCATAGAAAATACAGATAGGAGAGAGAGAGAGAGTGAGAGAGTGAGAGAGTTGTTGTAAATCTGTAAATCTGTAAATCTTTTCTTAACAGTCTTTTAGCTTTAGACTTTCACAAAATTATATTTTCTAATCTAGATATAGAGATTAAAAAACAAAGTGTGTGGCAAAGGCTCAATTCTTTTGATCTAGAAATTGGAACTTTTGCACTGATAATACCTTGAGAAAGCAAAAATCCTTAGTTTAATGACATTTCGGATTAAATCATTCCTTTCAGATCTCTGGATCAAAACTTTGTGTGATGAATCTCGGGATCAAGGATTAATCTCCAGCTTATGTAGATCTACGGATTAATTTAATAACTGTAACGAAAGGATCAAAGAATTTATCTTCAAATTTTAAAGTGCCCAATTTGAATATCGAGCTCAAACGCTCAAGATTAACGATACTCCATACAAAAGTTCCGACTCCTGTAAAGATTCTGGAAACAAACTGTAGGTAGAAGCCACAAAACAGCCACAGCCTAAAGAGCTCATCTTGCGGCCAATGAGTGATTGAGAAAATAGGATTCAGATGTTTCAAATTCAAACCGTGTTGGATATTATTAATGAACATTACATTAATGCGTTGCTACTTTTTCCTTTTTTAGTTAAATATTTTAAGTGGTCACCCCCTTTTTATTACGTTAATGGGACTGTGCGCGTGATTTTACGTGACCCTCCGTGCAAAGTTAGCAATGTCCGATTAGCAAAACTTTTATCTGATCAAAAATGTGAAAGATAATGTAATTTTTCTGACTCGAAAAGTGTTCATTTCTGTAAATTTCTCCATTGCTTCTTATAAGCAAGAAATGGGCATGTCACTTTTGCAGAGAAACCACAAACGAAAATAAACAGTTAAAATAAATAGTTGAAATAAACAAAAACATGGATATCTAATCAATACTTGATCAGAGAACGCTTTTAATGGTACCGTTGTAAATCCAGCATCTTTGCATGAAGTGTAACTTGTAATCACGCTTACAGTCCCTTTAAATAATAATAATATTTACCTGAATATGAATCCCAGGATAAACAGAGAAAATGCCAGTTCCCGTCGTTAGCCGTTACATCGGTAACAACCTTCTCCCCCTTTACACTCAACACAAAACCGTTGTAATCAGTTACCGTCAACTAAATAATAACAATCAGTTAGCTAGATTTTAACAATAGCTAGATAGTAACAGTCGTCAGCTAAATAGGAACAATTGTGAAATAGATATTAACAATCGCTAATTAGATATTAACAATCATTCACTAAATAGTAACAACTGTCAACTAGATAGTCACAACTATCAGTTAGATAGTAACAATCGTCAGCTAGATAAAAACAGTTGTCAGCTAGATAGTAATAGTCGTCAGCTAGATAGCAACAGTCGTCAGCTCGATAATAACAATCGTTAAGTAGATATAACTGTCAACTTCATTTATTATTGATTGTAAACAATTTTACAATACATTTCATAATTCGATTAGAAAATTTTTTATTTATGAATTTGATTCATTTTGCTTCGGATTTAATTACTGGTTTAAAAGTGTTAATTATTGAAATATACGAAATTTAAACCAATTCAGATTCGGAGGTGAGGAAATATTTTCAACAACAAGATTGCAGCCCTGTTGGACAGTGCTCACAAAACAGTTGATCCATTAGAAACGAATTTAATTAACTTTATTTCATTTAACAATATTCATCTCGGGCTATTTTGGACTTATATCTTGATCTACTGTAGCGTAGGAGAATACTGTTCCATAATTATCTTATACCTCATTATCCTGGTATACTGTAGCGTAGGAGAATACTGTTCCATAATTATCTTATACCTCATTATCTTGATCTACTGTAGCGTAGGAGAAAGCTGTTCCATAATTGTCTTTATCATCAGATTTCATCCAAAAACACATTGTAAACTAAAAAACAAGGATGAATCTAATTTTTTTTAAATTGCAAAAACATGTAGCTAAATATAATTTTCAATCATCCTTAATCTGAGATTTGGATCTGCTCTGCCTGTATCCTTTATTTGTATTAAAGTCTTATCCTTTATTGGTATTAAATTCTTATCCTTTTTTTGTATTAAAGTCTTATCCTTTGTTGGTATTAAATTCTTATCCTTTATTGGTATAACAGTCTTATCCTTTATTGGCATTAAAGTTTTATCCTTTGTTGGTATTAAATTCTTATCTTTTATTTGTAATAAACTCTTATCCTTTGTTGGTATTAAATTCTTATCCTTTATTTGTATTAAAGTCTTATCCTTTGTTGGTATTAAATTCTTATCCTTTATTGGTATTAAAGTCTTATCCTTTGTTGGTATTAAATTCTTATCCTTTATTTGTGTTAAAGTCTTATCCTTTGTTGGTATTAAATTGGTATATGCGTAACCCTTTGTTCAAGGAAATAAATAACCTGGTCCAAGGGTGTATACATCTGGTCCAGGAGAACATAATCAAGGGTTTCAGTGGAAGGAGTGTTTCCAAATGTTAAAATAAAATTTGGAAGGATTTCTAAAAATATAAAAAATAATGAAAAAGTTTTAAAAAGTTTTAGAATCACAGGATCATCTAAATCTAGGACTTAGTGGCTAAAATCATTATGATAAGTAATTCTGAGGAATTGAGTCTTTGCCACAAACTCGAATTGTCTAATTTTCCTTTATCGTTACAACTCGATGGAATAAACCTTCGATATTTCAAACTTCTATCATTTGATTTCAGAAAATTCATAGATTTTGTGTTGCAAAGATATCAGAGTAGCAAATACTTAATTCCTTTATAACCAACATTCATGGATTCTATAGCTTGTAAATGAGTGTAAAACTGGTTAAGTCCAAAAAGTTTAATTGATAATATAATGAAAGAGATGATTACTGGCTTCAAGCTTTGTTTTACAAAGATCTATTTCTTTGGTGAAAATCTTTTATATTTCAAACTTTAAGTCATTGATCTAGAAGAATTCAAATTTTTGAAAATCAAAGGTTTACAACATCAGAAGTTAGAAGTTTTGTGTTGTGAATTATGAGATCTTGTGCATGCAGTATTATACGGATAAATTTAATTTCTCTTTTATATCCCGTAGTGATCACACCCTGCAGGAATATCTTGTAGTGATCACACCCTGCAAGAATATCCCGTAGTGATCACACCCTGCAGGAATATCCTGTAGTGATCACACCCTGCAGGGATAAACCGTAGTGATCATACCCTGCAGGAATATCCAGTAGTTATCACATCCTGCAGGAATATCCCATAGTGATCACACCCTGCAGGAATAACCCGTAGTGATCATACCCTGCAGGAATATCCCGTAGTGATCATACCCTGCAGGAATATCCCGTAGTGATCACACCCTGCAGGGATATCCCGTAGTGATCACACCTTGCAGGGATATCCCGTAGTGATCACACCCTGCAGGAATATCCCGTAGTGATCACACCCTCCAGGAATAACTAGAATTCAGATATCTAGCATTGATCATCAAATTTAAAAGTGTCCACATTGTATATCGAGCTATCAAGTTTACCGATACTTCACACAAATGTTCTTACTTTATGTTGCAAAGATATTATGATCAGAAAATTAGAGTTTGAGGCGAGAAATCAATTGCTTTCCTTGGTGAAGTGTAAAAGGGGCGGAGAAGGGGGGGAATAATAAAAAGCATGAAAATTATTACATAAATATATTGCATTATATTACCCTGTTCCGGCCTGGTAAACGGTATAATGGGTTGGATAAAGAAATATATATTTCTATAGATATATAAATATATCTACAGGGTGATAAAAAAACAGCGAATTTTTAAAAATATTATTTTTTTTCGGATTTTAGGCATAAATAAAATAAAATTTGATAAAAATATTCAAAATATTTTTGAAACACTGAACAAAAATTCCGCGAAACCAATTTTTTTTAAATTTGCATTTTTTAAGTCAGAACAATTCTAAGGATATAATTTAACACATTTAATGCAGATTTCCACTCTAATCTTTTTGCAGAATTTTTGTTATATCTCATTCAATTGTTTATTAATTTTTATGAAATTTTGGAAAACAATGAAAATACATTTTCCCAACAATTTTTCAAAAATTTTATTGTTTTAAAGGGAGTGTTCGCGAAAAATGAAAGGGGGTATAGGCTTAATGCGATAAAAAAGCGCTTTTGATCGCCACTAATCTTACTTCTATCTGTTGCGCCTATAAGGAGAAAATTGTTAAAGACGTCTCATGCCGAAGAGCGTAGTGCCCATACAAATTGAGGAAGTTGGAACATACGACTTAGACCGTAAAAAATCAAATTAATATCAAACAAATCATTCAGACATTACACCCTATAGTCATCGATTATCTTTCGCCACATTTGTATATATTTAATATTTCATACTAGTTTTGATCTTGTTTTTTAAAATAATATTTAGCTTACAACTTGTTTTCAAACATTCCTGGAAAATATAAAAATGTCGTCTTCATTACCAAAAATCCTCGAAACAGGAAAGGATGTTTTATATGTATTTCTCAGATCATAACAATTAAAACATATTATGAAAAGTCAACTATATATAAATGTGGCGAAAGGTAATCGATTACTATAGGCTGTAATATCTGAATGATTTGTTTGAAATTAAATTGATTTNCTTATCATCGTCTTATAGACGCAACAAATAGAAGTAAGATTAGTGGCGATCAAAAGCGCTTTTTTATCGCATTAAGCCTATACCCCCTTTCATTTTTCGCGAACACTCCCTTTAAACAAAAATTGGTTTCGCTGATTTTTTTTCCATGTTCCCAAAATATTTTTGAATTTTTTTATCATTTTTTATTTATTTACGCCTAAAATACAAACAAAATAAAATTTTTGAATTTTTTTTCCAAAACATAGATAATCTCTGTTTTTTTTTACTCACACTGTATATTCCATACATGGTTACCCACAAAAAATGAGACTGTAAAGACGACCGAAAGCTCTTAAAATGTAACAATTCTAAGTTTTCGGCCACATGTATTGTAATCTAATGGCTTACATAATGATTTGGCAAAGAAAGAAACAAGTTTACAGTTGTAGGCAATCGTGAATATAAGGAAACAGGCCGTATAAATTCTGTACAGTCGTCTCTGAAGTCTCATCCTTTGTGGGTAACCCTGTACTTTCTTTAGTATAAAGAACTCTAAGAGCATGATTGATGTTAATCGGAGCCATATAAAAGTAAATGTGAATAGTTAATCTTTCTGGGCCTTTTTGGCGCTAAAACAGAATGTAACCATACTTATCTGGAAAAATATAAAAAGATAAACGAACGTGGCAAAGTATTATAAATTTACGTGTTTTACAAAGTATTATAAATTTACGTGTTAGACAAAGTATTATCTGCAGGAATATCCCGTAGTGATCACACCCTGCAGGAATATCCCGTAGTGATCACACCCTGCAGGAATATCCCGTAGTGATCACACCCTGCAGGAATATCCCGTAGTGATCACACCCTGCAGGAATATCCCGTAGTGATCACACCCTGCAGGAATATCCCGTAGTGATCACACCCNGACAAAGTATTATAAACCTACGTGTTTGACAAAGTATTAGAAACCTACGTGTTTGGCAAAGTATTAGAAACCTACGTGTTTGACAAGGTATTATAAACCTACGTGTTTGACAAAGAATTAGAAACCTACGTGTTTGACAAAGTAGTATAAACCTACGTGTTTGTCAAAGTATTATAAACCTACGTGTTTGACAAAATATTATAAACCTACGTGATTGACAAAGTATTATAAACCTGCGTGTTTGACAAAGTAGTATAAACCTACGTTTTTGACAAAGTATTAGAAACCTACGTGTTTGACAAAGTATTATAAACCTACGTGTTTGACAAAGAATTATAAACCTACGTGTTTGACAAAGTATTAGAAACCTACGTGTTTGACAAAGTATCATAAACCTACGTGTTTGACAAAGTATAAGAAATCTACGTGTTTGATAAAGTATTAAAAACCTACGTTTTTTGACAAAGTATTATAAACCTACGTGTTTGACAAAGGTTTCCTGAGAATCCAGGTGGGCAGATACACTGGAAGTGTCCTGGAGTAGGTAAGCAGGTTGAGAACCCGAAGCAAGGACTGGTTAAACATAGGTTCTCCAGGTACTCACAGTTCTCTCCAGTCTTACCAGGAGGGCAGATACAGTTATATCCGTCTAAAAGATAAAAACATAAAAACGCAGCTTTGCAAAATGTATAGTTAAATAGTACAGAGGATGAGAGAGCGATATTGTTTGCTAATCTATGGTTTAATAATACAGAGGATGAGAGGGCGATATTGTTTACTAATCTATGGTTTAATAATACAGAGGGTGAGAGGGCGATATTGTTTACAAATCTATGGTTTAATAATACAGAGGATGAGAGGGCGAAATATTTGTCTCTTAAACCAATACATTTAGCACTCAACTACAAGGGTTCCTTCCTTGACGAAGGATCAACCTTAGCCATTGATCATCCGTCCTCTTTGGAGCCAAGGATGGGCATCTTTCCCCTGTTTTATTTGTTAAAAGTTTACAGGTGTTATAAATTAGATAATGATATGGAATTCGGTTTATAAAACTAGGTGGGTTTCTATACAAAAGCCAACTTGGATAGCAAGGGGAGCCAATGGAAACCCCTCCCTTCCCCTGTATTAA
>NW_019396117.1:76084-200843 GCF_000591075.1 Eurytemora carolleeae | reverse complement strand
CATGTAGCTCCTAGTCCACATGGAGAACATATCTCCCCCCCTGTATTATATATAGGTTCACTTGTTCTATCTATGCATGTAGCTCCTAGTCCACATGGAGAACATATCCCCCCCCCCTGTATTATAAGTAGGTTTACTTGTTCTATCTATACATGTAGCTCCTAGTCCACATGGAGAACATATCCCCCCCCCCCCTGTATTATATATAGGTTTACTTGTTCTATCTATACATGTAGCTCCTAGTCCACATGGAGAACATATACAATCGTCCAGCTCCTCCTCACAAACTCGTCCTCTAAATATTTTACAGGACGATTTTAATTTTTTCCAGATATTTATCAAAATATTGAATAAAATAAAACAATCATTTTTTTACAATATATGGAAACAGAATATAAATAAGAAATAAAAAACGTTTCTTCAAAAACATTAATGAATTCATGAATACTGTGTTTTTTAATTCGTTTTTTAACTGTTCTTAATCCTTGAATATGTTGTAAACCTAAACCCTGGGGTTTACATAAACATGAGAATGTCCCTAATCCATCAATATACACTCCCCTTTGTTTTTAATCTGTTCTTGCATACCTAAAGTCGGTTTACAAAAACATGAGAATGTTTCTAATCCTAATCCTAATGAGAATGTCCCTAATCAGTCATTTATCCTTTCTTAATCCTTTCTTAATCCTTTCTTATCCTTTCTTAATACTTTCTTAATCCTTTCTTAATCCTTTCTTATCATTTCTTAATACTTTCTTAATCCTTTCTTATCCTTGCTTAATACTTTCTTAATCCTTTCTTGATCCTTTCTTAATCTTTTCTTAATCCTTTCTTAATCCTTTCTTAATACTTTCTTAATCCTTTCTTAATCCTTTCTTAATATTTTCTTAATCCTTTCTTAATCCTTTCTTAATCCTTTCTTAATCCTAGAATATTGTGTATACCTGAAGCCTGGTTTACACAAGCATGAGAATGTTCCTAATCCATCAATACACTCCCCTTCGTTCTTAATCCGTCCTTAATTCGTTCTTAATCCGTTCTTAGTCCTTGAATACTGTGTATACCTGAAGCCTGGTTTACACAAGCATGAGAATGTTCCTAATCCATCGATACACTCCCCTTCGTTTTCACAACCATGGTTCCCACAATCATCAACATTCTCCTCACAAAACTCTCCTTAACAAGATAAACATATTTCATAATAAAGTGAGGACCAGTGGAGTACGTAGGAAGAGTATTTGATGTTGTTACAAAACAAATAGTTTTATTAGAAGCATAAAAATCAAAGAGAAATGATCTGTGCCCACTGCACAATTGCTGCGTCTTATGTTCATTGGACTATTTGATAGCATAACATAAGTTTAAAGGTTGTCTTCCTATTCCCATTTTTTCCTGTTCCCGTTTTTGTATCGTAATACATTATTTTAATTTGTCTTCAGTGACAGTGACGTTTTCTGACGATTTCTGACGTTTTCTAACTTGATTTAGCACAGTTGGTCTTTCCGCATTGGTCGGGTGTTTTTTTAAACCAATCAAAATCACACAAAGATGCCCAACATACAGTTAAAGTTTTAAAATTGTTAATGCTTTAGCTCTCAAAAGCATCGTCTTCCAGGGATCTTGAAAATCAATCATTTTAGTCCAGGATGAGAACTTCGCAGAGCTGTCAAAAAAAATTCAATTAAAAGTTGGTTTGGATCCGCTTCTTTACTTCCTTTCTGGTTTATTTCAACCATCCATAAAGTATATCAAATATTTTAACAATTAAACTACTGGTTCAATAGGGGCCTTCATAATAAAACTGTTTTTAGATAATTGTATCTGAGAAAAATGCCAACTTGAAGTACATAAATTCTTTTTTAACCATTTTTTATAAAGGAATGCTTGAAAGAACATCATCTGCAATAGTTTAATTGAGTAGTTGAGTTCTAATAAGTAGAGTCTGTAAAATGGAGATAAATAAAACAATACGATTAATACCTTGAAATCCATCTTGGCACTCACAGGAGTATCTTTTCATTCCACCATCATAGTTATCTTCTAAAATTAATCATTATTATTATCCTCTTTAATTGTTAATTCTTATTTAGAAACTTGATTCGCCATTTAATGAAAGAATGTACAATAATTTGTTCTCTACTTCTTGGAAATTGTTTTTTTATTGTTATTGTTATTTTTATTGTTATTATTGTTATCGATATTGTTTTTGTTTTTGTTTTTGTTATTGTTATTGTTATTAATATTGATATTGTTATTGTTATTGTTATTGTTATTATTATTTGAATTATTTTTATAGTTATTATTGTTATTAATATTGATTAAAATATTACTAACCTATACAAGTAGAATTGTTCATGCATTCATCATTTAAGCATTCATCTATATCAATCTAAAAATTCATTAATCATTCATTTATCATACATTACATAGGAGAATGAATATCTGTTGCTAGATTTAAATTTTTAATTTTTCTCCTTATTTATTTAAATTCTCTTTTTTTTCCCTAAATTAGTGTAAAGTTTGGAAGGTACAGGTACAAGTACATGTACAGGTACAGGTACAGGTACAGGTACAGGTACAGGTACAGGTTGACCTACCTGGCAGTCTGGTCCAGCGTATCCGGGTTGGCAGGTACAGGTATAAGATGACCCAGAGATCTCACAAATACCAAGATTCATACAAGGGAAGGATTGACAAGGATCCAACCTAGTTTCACAATAGCTTCCTCCAAACCCTTGCTCACATATACACTGTATACCTAAATACAAAGCTATATTAAAGGGAGTATTCCCAGTATAAAACCTTTTTTAATAGGAGTGTTTTCTCTTATTCCTTGCCTTTAATTCTACTTTTCCCTCGAGATCTACAGGGTGAGTCAAAAAAAGGTGTGATTTGTGCCTGGTGCAAAATTGTACCTTCTTTGTGCAACTCTCCTTTATGGTGTTTTCTCAATTTTTTTTGAAAATTTGTATTTTTTTGGTACTCCAATGGCCCAAAATAAACCTTTTTTTCTCTACAAAATCAAAAGTTCAGAAAAGCAAAAATGTGTAAATATAAATTATTTCCATCCAAATCTCAAATTTTTTAAAGATTGAATCAAAGAATCACAGAAAGTTCGCAAAATTGCAATAAAAAAATTCGCAATAAAAAAATTAAAAATTTTTAAAAAATATTGACAAAACATCATACAGAGGAGAGTTGCACAAAAAAGATACAATTTTGCACCAGGCGCCGCAAATCACACTTTTTTTACTCACCCTGTATATCATTTAAGAAAAACACAGATTGGTATCCCATTTCATTTGCTGTACAAACTGTTTATTCAGTACTTCTAAAAGATTTGAATACTAAAGATTTAAATATGTTTTGGAAATGGATCGTCTACTTACTAAAATATTTAAGATTGGTAATATTTATCTAGGTATAATTTTGGAAAAAAGCTTTGAAACCCCTTGGGAACAAAATTATTATGAAACATTACATATTTGATTTTCTTCAACTCAATCCTCAGAATAGTGGTTTGCCCACACACCACATTTTCAGTTTAGGTTTGAAAACAAATTCAGAAATTGTATCATCGTGATTGATGTTAAGGAATAAATCATATAAATCAGGAATTTATATTGACAAAATAATTGAAAGGAAAAAATCTTATTACCAAGAGCAGAAGATGCAAAAGCTTCGGCACGGGTCATAAATCTTAACCCAGCTTTAAGGCCCAATCTTAGACTCAACTCTGACGACAGCTTGTGTCACGTGATTGAAAGCTACGAGATCTTAGCTTAGGCTCGACTTACGGAGTTAAGCCCAATGAAAATTAAACCGACCTTGGTTGGTTTTAGTGGAGAATAAGGATCAATGTTGGGTCTTATTCTCATTAAAACCCGGAATGCGCCAATTCCAACCATGAAAATCCGCCAAATACGATATTAAACCGGTTTTATGAACTCAACTCTGTGGAAAATTTGATGCAACTTAAATACAAAAGCCTGAGCCGTAAATAAAGCCCAACAACAGTTTAGACCTGAGTCGTACTTTTCGAAAGGGTTTAGCTATAACGGAATTAACAAAAATATTCCCTAAAGGGACTGTAAACGTAATTTCAAGTGACTTGCGCATTTCAGTTGTAAAAAACCGTGGATAAATTTCATAGAACTAAACACTTTTCAATATAAAAATATCTTCCAAAAGGTTGTGAGTTATTTAGGAACTGCCCTCCTTAAATGTAGGTTCACTAGAAATTACAAGAACAGTTCCTTTAAATATATTACCTTGTGATAATGGGATACAGGTTCCAGAGTTAAGACAAGGAAGAGAGAAGCAATCATTAACTGCTAATAATTCCAAACTTTTTAAATCCTGAAATTATTTCAAAATTCAAAATCATTTTTTAAAACAATGCTGACATGAGAATTATGACACAGTGATAACAAAAAAACTGTTGAATAGGAAGACGACATTATAGCAAAATACTTACGTGTATTTAATTATTTACAAAGCAAATATTTTATTTTTAACTTATTAAATAACTTATTAATTAAATGGGTCGGTTTACATCACACAATTGCTTAATGTTTAATGGTCTATTAAAAGTCACTCATAACTTGGGTCTAAAAACGTCTTAATAATAATAATAATTCTTACATATGCTTCAGGGTTGGTTAATCCCTGGCAATCATTGATAGAAGCTGAAGAGATGAATTGGGTTAACACCTTAAACAAATAATATTTAAAAAAGAATTGACTTTTGCCAAAATCTCAAATTTTATAATCTCTTATATCTTTGTAACCTGATTTATATTGAAACTTAGATTATTTGATCTAAAAGTATTCATGGTTTAAAATATCTAAGTTCAACGGCATCGGGTGCAAAGATATAAGGATTATAAATCAGAGTTTGTGGAGTGGCAAAGACTCAATTCCTTTGTTGGATTTTTAAAAATTTTGTGTTGTTGCTCCTTTGATCGAAATGATTGCATTAGTTTAATGTTGCATAATTTAAGATTTTGGATTTTATTCCTGAAAAAGCACTTACAGTCACTCTGATTGGCTATTGTCATTTTTGTACTTTCGAGTTTTTGATATAATTATCTCATGTTCTATATTTTTGTTCACATACGTCTATCATTGATTTACAAAATATTTAAAACCTTTCGAGGACATCTGAGGCAGTTGGTTTGACCTCGATGAGGCTGAAAATATCCTTGAGGACAAGGAAAACAAGGTTCGAGGCCGGTCTCAGAAGATTTACCAGGAGGACACGCATCTAAACACAGAGTTTAATGAGAAGATTAGCATAATAAGCTTAGGGCAGGATTAAACTTGTATTTGTAAACATATTACAAGTTAAGAAGTGCAGGAACTACTGAGTTTTGGAGATTTATCTCAGATGTTTCCCGCATTTGTCCTTTTATAAGGAAGAGAATTTTAAGTCTTAGCAAATTTAAAAAGACTTTTTTAACTTTAAATGTTTTTTTATAGAAAGGTTTCAAAGGTTTGTGATATAGAAAAGTGTAGTTGTCTCTCATATTTGAGAAGGGATGACTTTTAAGTTTGTTCTATAATTTACGTTTGTTTTCATTTTTACGGGGCTTATGGCACCTCTTCCATAATTTGTCTTACCTTTACATTGACTTAAACTAGTGGCACCTCTGCTAATCGTACTCTTCCCGCCCGGACAGGCTGAACATGTGACCTGCGCGTACTCGCTCTGATATTCACCGATTTGACAGGTTCTGCACCTTTCCAGCCCATCCACTACCAAACCAAATAATTTCAAGAGTAATGTAAAATTACGGGGCATCCGCATTTAAAATTACTTATGCGCTTGTAAACAGTTGTCTGAAGTTGAGTAAAAAAATGGATGGCGTATTTTTCAACCTACGCATATCCGCCATACTCCATTTCTTACCTACTAGTACTATTGTAGGTCCGATATTGCAGTAGGTCGGAAAGTTAGTAGGTCAGAAGTTCAGTAGGGGGGATGTTGCGTATAGACGATGTAATATTACCAAAAATTCAAAATAAATGCAGTTACAGTGAAAGGTTTTATCTTAATGATGCTATTCATTTCTATTTTTGTAAACTAACAAATGCATTGATATTTAATAATGATTATTAAATCTAAACATTATTACAAACAAGCTGAAGTCAAAGCATACAAATTAAATAAAATCGAAACAATTTTTTTTAAATCGATTTTTGATTTCCTGAGATGGTTCCCGGCAGACATTGTGCTAAAATAAAAGAAAAATTAGATTTTATCAAATTTCAATAAAATCAGAAAAGTTTTTACCTTTGCATGCTTGTGGGTTGGTTGCTCCAACCTGTATCCGGGTATACGTTCCACCAGGGCACACCAGGCAGGTCACCTATATATTCATAGATTAGGCAACTTTATACATAAAATAAATAAAATAAATATGACCCATATAAGGAGGTTTACTTGCTTTAAAATGGGGTTTAAACTGAATCTTAATTTTGACGTCTCAGATATCGAACCGCAGGGAATAAGAATAAAGGGAAGGGTCATGGCGCTGGTCTGGTATGAGAAAGCCAGTCGCACTGCTTTGCAGACGAGTTCGTTATTTATCGTCAATTACAATTAAGCTTGAACAACGAGTAGTTTATAGTAAACTTTAATTAAATCATATTCTTTGCATGAAAATTTGGCTTACGGTATTTACTTAAATATATAAATAATATGTTATATGTATATTAAACTTATTTTTAAGTAAACAATTAACAATAAACAAGTGTACTCTCCTAAACTGTACAAATACCGAGATTCTTATGTACTGTATATACACCAACAGTACACGCCTTCGGTTCGTTATAACTTACACACACTTTTATGGTACAGACACACATACAGTGATAACCAGAAAACTATGAAATAGGAAGTCGACTTTTAAACTCAAGTTATGACTTTAAATAGTGCAATGACCATGAGGCACATAGCAATTGTCTAGTGTAAACAGACTTATTTTACTTCATAAGGGATTTAATAACTTTCTAGTAAATTTATTTGCTTTCAAACAACATCAAATACACTTCAGTAAAGCTTTAATGTCGTCTTTGTATTCCATAGTTTTCTGGTTATCACTGTATATGACGTTTCCGGCCCCTTATTAAACGAATTAAACAGGTAGCAGAATTCCTTCATATTTGAAACTAGACTTATGAATCATAATGATTTAGAGCTAACTCCATGCAGTACACAGAGAACAGGTTTTTTGTTTACATACCTGAGCTTCTTGGTCTTGGTAGCTTCCTGAAGTACACGGAGAACAGGTTCTTGTGACAATATTGAAAAATGTCCCAACAGGGCAGTTTACTAAAATGGACAAATAAAGAAACATTGTAAATGATGTTAGGTACTTTCCCAAAGGCCTCTTCCCAATGGTATTTTTCCAAGTGGCAACTTCCCAACTTTACAATTTCCATAGCATCAACCTTTAAAGGCTGTCCTAGCCACAACGCTTGGCCCCCTAGTCCATCCTAGCAACAGCGCTCACTCCCGCCATGCTCCAGCCCCATTGCAGCCTGTGGCGCCTCCCTTAGAAGGCCTATCTTAAACTTTGGGAAGTTGCCACTTGGTCAGTCAACCTTGGAAAAGAATCTAACACCGGCCGGGCCTTGTAAAAAACTAAACTAAGTTCTTGTTTAAAACTTACCACAGGAGTTGCCATCAACAATAGAACCAATTTCACACAGAAAGTTTGGCTCAGAGAAATCAATTTCTTCTGTTATTATCAACTCCTGTCCAATCATTATATCTAAATTGGAATTATTTATAAATTGAAGGTAATAAAGTTCGAATTCAAGGCTTTTATTTATTCTTAAAAACATTTTGTTAATTAAATCAACAAACAAGGACAGACTGCAGGATTGAAGACATTGCATGTGGCTTGGGGATCATTTGGAAAATTCTGTGGCTAAGAGAGGGTTCATAGCGTCCGAGCACCGCCTAAGATACTGGAATGGCTGTGATATTTGACCAACTAAAGATTCAAATTTAATTCAAATTATCAGATAATAGAAAATAAACTATTATAATTAAAAATAAAGAATTCTATGTGTTGACCGTTATATGAGCAGGGAAGGTGTATTCTTATTCTATGTTCTGATAATGAAGAACTTATGATTGATACAAAATATCTTGTTCGGTCAAGTTCTAAAATAACTCCGTGATGGTTTGGTTAACTATTGTGAGGAACAGTGAAACATCTAAGTGACTTCAACTATTTAAAAGAGAAAACTCGTGTTTAAAATTATTCTGATGTTCTAGTTCAGATCAAGGGTGATGTTAAAACAATAATGATACTTCTTATTGGATACATTAAAAATGAGGACACACATAGAAAATGCACTGAGGGGAAGCACATTAAGAAGAAATAAAAATGTGGATTTCTGTAGATGTATACACTACCTAAGTTCCCGGAGCTGGCCGCATCTTCTATCCCAACTTGAACACTGTTCACACCCTTCATCAGGTTTATTTGCTCCTCAATCCTCTCAACACTTGACTTCAATTTTCCTGAAATATACAGTGGGCCCCATAAACCTTTGGACTAGGAAGACGATATTTTAGCTATCATGGGTATTTGAAGTTGAGTTGTACCAGTGGGTTGAAAACAAACTTGTTAAGTGAAATGGTTCGACACAGTTTCGGTGTTCCAAGTTCACTGTGAAACAAGGTTTTCGATACTGGGTTTCATTTACAACAATTCCCAGTTTTGGGCTCAGAGGTCGGTCTGTTATTTAAAATAAAGAACAGTTTGATGATGGAAATTAACGTTTTAATCTCGGTTGAGGTTATTTTGTAAGATTGATATTTTTGTATGAAATAACCTTTTCAAATCAAAATCTCTTCTACTGTTCTTGATCCATGAAATAAACCAGTTGGTGAATAGTTTTAAATGTCTTCTTCCATACACAATATTAGATATTATAGACTTTTTGCAGTTTATTTCGATAAAAAATCTTTTACTTAAATGTATGGTACAGTGAAACCCTTAATAACGAATACATCGGAAGAATTTATCAAATGTCGTCTTGACAATTTTTTAATGAGTTTTATACTATATTTCGTAAATTTCAGATTTTGCGAAAATAAATAAAAAGCTATGAATATGCGGGAACAGTTTTAAAGAGTTCCATATAATCATTTAATTAAAAAACTAAATATCTGCAACATTTCATTATCAGAAAGTGAAGAATACGACATTTGATGAATTCTTTCGATGTATTCGTTATTAAGGGTTTCACTGTAGTTGAACTGAGAACTTAGTGGTGTGGAAAATTTGTTTAGGAATCATTTGAGACCTATTAGACGTTTTTACGGTACATATTTGTTCAGCAAGAGCGCAAATTAAATAACGACGACGAAAAATGTAGTTAAACATTCTACAGTAAACTAATTAGTTGTTTAGGAACAGGTTGAGAAAATAAAATTAACTATTATCATCGAAAAGAAGTAATCTTATTTAGTTATTGGTTTCTGGAATGTCTCATTGTTCGCAAACATTTTCTGTAGATTTCCTAGAATTTGAAGAAATTTGCGAACAAATTCATAAAGAATAAGAAATTCCATATAATGATGAAAAGAAATAATTAATTCTAACATTCTTTTATTAAGAAAATTTCTATTAAGAAATATGTTCCTAAACATCTAATTAGTTTACTGTATAATATTTTTTACATTTTTTGTCGTCGTTATTTAATAATTTTATTTTTTTTAAATCGATTCTCAAAACGTAACCACCCAGATGGATGATTTTGAACGTCGACTTTGAACTCAAACTCAGTAATTAATAATTATACATCATTAAAACGTTTAATATGTCTCAAATGAATCCTGAATAATTTCATCACAATATGACATTCTTAGTTTAACTACAGGGTGTCCCAAAAAAAACATGGGAATTCAGTGACGAATTCGATATCGTCTTAGTTATGAATTAGCATTGTAATACCTAATTTCAAAAGCCATAATAGAATTATCTCTGCTAGAGTTTAATTTATGAAAACGATAAATGGCTGTAAAGATGGGTCAATAATGCATCCGGAAGATGAACAGTGAAGACGGACAAGTTTACTCTGTTTGTATTAGGGTTTCCACCGGAATTCCGGGTTACGGTTTACGTACGGAAATGATCCGGAAATTTTTTCCATTTCCATTATGGGAAAGGTTCCGGAAAACCGGAATTCCGGAACGATTTTTTTCCGTAAAACGGAAATTTCCAGAACGTTGTTCCGGAATTACAGATCGTTACGGAATTCCGGAACGTTCCGGAATATCGTTCCGGAAATTTTCCGGAAAATCGTTCCGGAAATTTCCGGTTTCCGGAACATTTGGTACCAGAATTACATTTATTTTTTTCTTCAAATTTTCAAACTTTGTAAATATGAATTTAATTAAAATAAGAAAAATTCTTTAAGTTCCGGTTTACGGAATGGAAATTTTCCCGTTTACGTTACGTAAACGGTAAAAATTTCCGGTTTTCGGAATGGAAACCGGAAATTTTTCCGGTTCACGAAATGGAAACTGGAAATTTTACGGTTTCCATTCCGTAAAACGGACATTTTTCCGGTTTACGTAACGTAAACCGGAAAATTTCCGGTTTCCATTTATACCGGAATTATCCCGGAATTCCGGTTTACGCAACAAATTTCCGAATCATTCCATTTCCAAAATGGAAATTTTTTTCCGGAAAAATGGAAACCCTAGTTTGTATACTGCAACTTTCTTGTTTTACTAAGTACAACCGTATGCAGTCAAAACATAAACAAACAAAATGTTAACATAGGAGACGAAACTCTTACAGATTACAGCTTTCTCAGTAGGTTTCACCATACTAAATCAAAGAATTTGAAAAGACGATATCGAATTCGTCACTGAATTTCCATGTTTATTGGGACACCCTGTATCATACATTTAAGAATTTCGAACCCAGCCCCTGCCCCTGCAATTAGGATATTATTTCCCACAGGACTCTCTTTATCTCTGAGTCGGAGGCAGAAACTTTTTAAATTTAAGAATCAGAAAACCCCAGTTTTTCAGGCTAGCTAGGTTTTATGACATATGTTTAGGAATTTAATCAAAAGCCCAGTTTTGAAAACTTGTTTGACTGTTTTTTTTTACTCTAATAAGTTTGAGACTCTGACAATTTAATCTCATTTTGTTTCAGAATAGAATAACAATTTTGAGAGAATTAAGCATAGATAAAGATAGATTGCGCATAAGACGACATTTTTCATCTTGAAAGATATAAATGTACAGAGATGTTTAAAAGATATTCCTATTATATAGATTAACTAGGTCGGTTGTGAACATTGGCTGTTCTTAAGTCATTGAGTACTTGTGGTGTACATGAGTTCTGTAGAGAGAAATTTAAGTTAGTTTAGTCCTTCTCATGTCCTTCTTCAGTTCTTGTCAATATGATATATGGCTCAGTGAAATAATGCTGTTCAAATAGTTCCATTCCCGGAGTTATTTTACACTATATTATGAAATCCGTTAAAACACCAAACCACCCCGCTTATCATTGAAGTACACTTTGACCCCTTGTGTACATAACCTATCTATGTTTACTTATTTATCTATGGAATTAAGAAAGCTCATTAAATTTTTTGTAACGCTTATTGTTAACTGCAAAGTGAGAACTTTAAAGGTTTAGTGGATTGATTGAATATTTATTGTAAATGCAGAAATTGTAAATTTTATTGAGTCTATAATATAATTTAAACATCTATAGTCTGCAGGCTGAATATTTCGATTTTAAATTCTTTGAAGAAATTTTTTTTATATCAATTGCCCCCCCCCCCCTCCCCTTCCTTCCATTACTGACCTATTAACTTGAATATGATCTCAATAACTTGTCTCTGATCAACCCCTGGGCTTGAAACAGATACAGAATATGCGTCAGATCCGACCTCTCCAACCTTCCCATCCTCCTCAGCTACATCCTCAGTAGCAGTTCCGCCGTCCTCAAGTTCGTTGTAGTCTCCGTACATGTACGGTGTGAACACGCTTCTCCTCTTCCTGTACAGTACAGCTTGTACAGTGTACAGTTTATAGAATGAATAATGTGTAATGGTCGGAGTCGGACATACAAACAACAAAAACAAACAAACAGAAATTTCTACTTTATATATCGATGTAGAAATAAAGTGAAAGACAATGGTTTAGCCTCCCCCCACCTCGGACTAACCAGAGTGAACAGCATTTCGTTTCTTCTATTCATAATTATACGTCTTTTGGTCTATAATTCACAATCTTTTAACTTACGGATTAATCTATGCTATACCTTTTCATACGAAATGTATTTGCGGACAAAAAAGTATCTGAGGAAAAGGCTAAAAAAGTATGTTTAATGGGTCAAATTGTGATCGAAAATAACAGCTATCTGGAATATTGACAGAACCGTTAAATCTACGTGGCCCCCCCCCCCCCCACTTTTAAATCTTGTACCTGTATATTTGGTTTGAAAGAATATGTTGGTTTTCTATGATATCTGCACAAATAGCCTCTAGGTCCTGAAAATCATTATTCTCTTTTTTCTATTTTTCTTCAAAACAAAAAATAATTTGATAAAGATAATGTTACATCATCCAACACTTTCTATAAAAAGGTTTTGCGGGAAAATTGAAAATATATAAGTTTAAAATTGGAAATCATTATTTTTATATATTTTATCATATTTTCCAATGTGAGTAGAACTAAGGTACAGGGTTACCCCCAAAGGACTGGACTATAAAGACGACCCAAAACTCTTTAGATATAACGATTCCAAGGGTAAATAAAGACTTAAATAAAGTCTTTCTGCAGCATTTTTAATGATTGGAAAAGGATAGAAATAAGTTTAGAGTTTCAGGGAATCATAAGTTCAAGAAACCAGACAGTAAAATGTCCGTAAAGTCGTTTCGTCTTTGTGGGTAACCCTTAGGTGAAAATATTTTTTTTAATATTTAACTGTGACTTATTAAAACTGCCCAGAAACTGCTTTATTGTAGATAAACAATGATTTCATGTAGGCTGGTCATCTCGGTCATCCTAACTGTCCAGAAAAAAATCCACCCATTGATAACAATCTTTATTTTGATAAAAACTAGTTTTATAGCAGCAGTACTTATAAGTCACGGTAAAATCACACAATTCCCGCCCCCTTCTACGCATATTCCCCCCCCCCCTTCTACGCATATTGATTTCTTCCATGATGAATAAATCAACGTGTTGAAAAATGTTGGGTTTATGTAATTCATGAATTAATAAAAAGATGATTCCTGAATATCACAGTACATTGAGTTTCCACACACCAGATCCAGCTGATCTAGAACCTTCTTACGTACATGCTCAGCCACCTGTACATGTGTACATAATATATATTAGATACTAGGTTGCCACACACCAGATCCAGCTGATCTAGAACCTTCTTTCGTACATGCTCTGCCACCTGTATACATGTGTACATTATATATATATTAGATACTAGGTTTCCACACACCAGATACAGCTGATCTAGAACCTTCTTTCGTACATGCTCTGCCACCTGTACATGTGTACATAATATATTAGATACTAGGTTTCCACACACCAGATCCAGCTGATCTAGAACCTTCTTCAGTACATGCTCAGCATGTGTACATAATATATATTAGATACTAGGTTTCCACACACCAGATCCAGCTGATCTAGAACCTTCTTCAGTACATGCTTAGAATGTGTACATAATATATATTAGGTACTAGGTTTCCACACACCAGATACAGCAGGTCTAGAACCTTCTTACGTACATGTTCTACCACCTGGACATGTGTACATAATATATATTAGATGCTGGGTTTCAACATCCAGCTGATCTAGAACCTTCTTTCGTACATGCTCAGCCACCTGTACATGTGTACATAATATATATTAAATACTAGGTTTTCACACTCCAGATACAGATGGTCTAGAACCTTCTTTCGTACATGCTCTGCCACCTGTACATGTGTACAAAATATATATTAAATACCAGGCTTCCAGAGATTGTAATATTTGTGTGGAGTATCCTTACTCTTGATCCCTTGATTAAAGTTATCTCCATTAAAGTTATTAAAGTTATCACCATGGGATATAGAAGAGGAATTCAATTAATCCGCATTCTGCAAGTATGCATAAGATGGAAATCCCGAGATTTACAAAACAAAAGATCTGATTTCAGTTTTAATAAAAATGTTCTCTTAATAAAACTGTTCTGTTAATAAAACTGTTCTCTTAATAAAACTGTTCTCTTAATAAAACTGTACTCTTAATAAAACTGTTCTCTTAATAAAACTGTTCTCTTAATAAAACTGTTCTCTTAATAAAACTGTACACTTAATAAAACTGTTCTCTTAATAAAACTGTTCTCTTAATAAAACTGTACTCTTAATAAAACTGTATTCTTAATAAAACTGTTCTCTTAATAAAACTGTACACTTAATAAAACTGTTCTCTTAATAAAACTGTACTCTTAATAAAACTGTACACTTAATAAAACTGTACACTTAATAAAACTGTACTCTTAATAAAACTGTAATCTTAATAAAACTCTACTCTTAATAAAACTGTTCTCTTAATAAAACTGTATTCTTAATAAAACTGTTCTCTTAATAAAAATGTTCTCTTATTAAAACTGTACACTTAATAAAACTGTTCTCTTAATAAAACTGTTCTCTTAATAAAACTGTACTCTTAATAAAACTGTACTCTTAATAAAACTGTACTCTTAATAAAACTGTACTCTTAATAAAACTGTACTCTTAATAAAAATGTTCTCTTCATAAAAATGTTCTCTTAATAAAACTGTACTCTTAATAAAACTGTACTCTTAATAAAACTGTACTCTTAATAAAACTGTACTCTTAATAAAACTGTACTCTACAAATGAAGAATGACTACCAAACCTCACAATTATAGTCTCTCTTTGACAGGAAATTACAAGTTCAAAAGAGGAATAAGTTTAATCCGTTGAATTGCCAAAGATACGGAAAACTGCTTGATCCCGGGATTTACAACCATACTGGTTTGGCCTCAAATTATATGTATCATTACCTGTTTAAGAAAGAAGGAATCGTCGCAAATGTGTTTTCTCTGAGGGGAGTTGGAAACAATACTAACCCTAAAAATAAATTAACTAATTTTTAAAAACAAAGAAGACAACGCAAAAACGCCATTTTGAAAAAAAATCAACAGAATTTCTAGCCCAGTCAAACACAGAATGTATTTAAAATCATAACTTCAGTCTAAAATTCGTCTCCCTATTCCACAACATATGGATTCCACAGTATATATTCACAGTTTTAATTGTATTGTTCTACCTAAGATCAGTAGGAATACTCAGAACGGATGAGAGAGATGTTACAGAACAGTCTGGGTAGGGTAGGACGGAGTTCTCTGGGTACCAGGTTCCTGGACCAGTAACCTAGATATTAGAGCTATAAAACAGTCAGGGTAGGATAGGACGGAGTTCTCCGGGTACCAGGTTCCTGGACCAGTAACCTAGATATTAGAGATATAAAACAGTCAGGGTAGGGTAGGACGGAGTTCTCCGGGTACAAGGTTCCTGGACCAGTAACCTAGATATTAGAGATATAAAACAGTCAGGGTAGGATAGGACGGAGTTCTCCGGGTACCAGGTTCCTGGACCAATAACCTAGATATTAGAAAATTAGTCTCTGTGTCTGTGTCACTCTGTATGACCAGAGGCTGGCCCTGTACTTCAACTGAACCAGAGTTTGCTGTGAGAAATCTACATAAAAAGAAAGATATCTCACCTCGCAAAAGTAATCTTGAGTTGGTTTAAACGCAAAAGCAAATCCTTCATCACACGCTAGTGTACACTGTACTGCATGCTCGTTCTGGGAACAGTTCTTGTGTCCATTTATTGGATCTTTCGGCTCGGAGCAGGAATTCTCTAAAATTTAAACCTTATCAACAGGCAAAGGAAAAGGAAAAAGAAATCCAATGTTGTCATGACATCATATATACTGTTTATGTTGTTCACATCTTTTAATTAAAGATTACATGCATTTGTAAAAAATAGTATATTTAAAGCTTTTGCGTAAAAAAATAATAATTCTTCTCTAAAATATGAACTTTTGTCAAGACTTACATTAATATATTATGATTTTATTTTATCATAAAGAATATTTAAACGTTCGCAAAAAAAATATTATGCCCAACTTTCGGATTCGTCGGCTCTGAACTGGAATTTTCTAAAATTAAAATGTGAAAAAAAAACACTTTATTTCATTATGTACTCTTGGTATGTGATTTTGGTTTAATAGAGTTCCTAATTCTTAAAACTATGTGAATCAGATTATGTAGTTATTAAATAATAAGATAAGGGGATTTTAAAAATACAAAATTTAAACTTACTTTGTAGTTTGATTGTAATCTCGCACTCAGCAATATTTCCACTTGAATCCGTGGCAGTATATTTTACAAGGCTGGAGCCAAACCTGAACCTGCCAAACTCATGGCTTTTGTTGATTACAAGAGGTTCCCTGAAAAAAAGAAAAAAAATCAGTGTTTTGCATTGAATTGATAACTGGAGAGAAATCATTTGCAGGCACACCATTATTTTAAGAACATTTGAAGAATTTTTTGCAGGTTTGCCAACCCTATTAGGACTAAGAATTTACTTTCATAATTGACCAAAATTTATTATTCATTTTAAACGACAAAATATCCAGCAGTATCAATAGTATCTTCTTAGAATAAGTAAAACAAGCTTTGAGGGGGGAAAAAAATTTGCTAAAAAAATTGCCTGATCACTCAAAAATCAAAGTTGTTTTATTGGTTTGAAAATATTCCGCTCTAAAACACACTTTTGGTGTTTCTCTATTACTTAAACAGTGCCAAAGTGCTATACCCTAGAATGGGATTGGGCAGTGCCAGAGTGCTATACCCTTGAATGGGATCCTATCTAGATTTATAAGAAAGATAGGTTCATCTCAATCAATCTCCCTCTGCTCTTTACCTTACCTAGAGTTTTCATGAAAAATAGGTTTTCCCCAATAAATTTTCTGCTTTTGATTCGACCTGGAGTTATCCTAAGAATAGGTTCTTCCTAAGCGATCTCCTCTGCTCTTAATCCTACCTGGAGTTATCACGGAAGATATGTTCGTTCTAATCAATCTCTCTGCTCATGATCATACCTGGAGTTATCATGAAAGATAGGTTCGTCCCAGTCAATCTCAACATCTTCTGTATCAGTTATAAACTCAGGAGGTGATTCACAGTAATCAACTACTGGAGGTTCGACATCTGAAAAAAAAAACAAAAAAATAAATGGAAATAAGTAAATAATTTTGCTTTACCATTTTCCAAATTTAAGTATAAGAAGGCCCAAAAAATTGTTAAACAAAAAAAACGGAGTTTTTTCCCCAAGCTCAAATTGTGTACCTTTTTTAACCTGATGGTGAAAGCCATTGATATTTTAGACTACGACTTTTTGATCTAACAAAATGCATAGCTTGAAAAATCAATGGTCTATGACATCGGGTTGCAAAAGTTTAGGAATTACAAAATTACAGTTTGTGGCAAAATCTCACTTCTTTTGTGTTTCATCTGAAATCATTAATGAATTGTTCGTCGATATTCTCACTCACGATCATTTTATTTTTATTTTAAAGATAAAAATTTCAAGAAAATCTAAATATTTTTATCAATTAAATAAGTCAAAACTTTCAACATCTTTGGATTTTGATAATGATAATATTTTAAAATTTTCCTCAAGCACTTAATCTGAAATTTTAAAAATTATCTAACAAAAAAATTTACATTTTTAAAAAAAGATGTCCAAAGATATTTTACCTTGAACATGGATTTGGAAAACACATGAGTTCTTGTTTCCTGACAAATCCTCAGCAATATACTAAACATACAATTATTTAAACAATCTAGAAATGGAGGGAAAAAAAAACAAAGAGAAGATATCAAATCATTGTGATAAACTTCAGTGAGATTTTAGTATCTTAAAGGGACTGTAAGCGTAATTTCAAGTGACCCTTCATGCAAAGAGGGCACAATGCCCGATTTACAAACCCTTTAAACCTTTAACTGCTTTTCGAGTTAGAGATCTCTGATATTCCTCTAAAACGCGGTGTAAAGTTTGACCTCAGTACAGGTATGTAATCAGTCGTCTTGGCAATAAGGACAGAGATCAGGCTTCAAAGGGAATCTGGGGTTTAGGTATAGATCGAATGGTGACATACAGTACATCAAACAATTGTGTATTGCGGCATCTGTGTGTCTCTAGTGTACGCAGATCTGGGGGGTACGCAGTATGTTTACAATTTTTTCTCGACCATAAGCATGAAATAGTGTTGATAAACACTGCAAATTATAACATGTTTGAAAGTTTTACAGTCCTGAAGTGTTGATCAATGCCGTAAACCTAAAAAAAGTTGACCTCAACACAGCTGATGCGCTTCTCGTGTATTTGTGTAACTTGACATATTGAAAATTAACAACAGTTTCCTTGAATTCGAAAGAAAACATTTATATACTGCCAATTCTAGAAAATGAAAATTTTAATATTCTTCTTTAATTAAACGCGATTTAGTAGATTAATGAGAATAAATCCAACACCATTGATCAGTCGAAGGTTTGAAGTGTACCGTTGTAAATCGGGCATTGCTTTCTTAACATGAAGGGTCACTTAAAATTACGCTTACAGTCCCTTTAAACCCATAAACATAATAAACACTTGATAGTTCCAGTGTTTTGAAAAAGCTTGGATTTTATTAATCATACAAAAATATTCACATTTGGACTTGTGAAACGCCTTTGATTATCAAAATTAATGAGACACACTTATGGCGCTAAACTTTATTTTTAGCATTATAAAGCTATGAATTTTAAATAATAACTTATTATAAAACAGGAAAATGGTTGAAATTGAAACCGACCAAATCAATGGTTATTACTTAACAGAGATTTCTTTCTCTTTTTTGTTTGATATAATATATAAAATTCAAATTGAGGGATCTTTTTGGTTTGGGTAAAAATATGGGGCTCTAATGTTGGTGGCGAGGGGGGGTGGAGTGTTAAACTCACCTTAATTATATTTTTTCCTATTTTAAACCTAGAAGGAGATCTAACAGATGGAACACTAGCTAGAAGAGGTTGGAACCCAGAATTATCTAAAATCAGGAAAAGTATTTAAAAAAGTTGTTTCTTATTCTATAAATTAAAGAAACTGAGGACGGAATTCAAGTGACCCTCCATTTACGGTCGGTAGCCTTTCAACCTTATGTCGTACTTTTATCAATCTGGCATATTTTCATATTTTAAAATGGAGGGTCGCTTGAAAAGGTCACAAACCTTTAAAAAGTTGTCTGAATTGAAATAAAAATAAAAATTCAAGATTAAAGCATCATAAAGTGTTCGAATTAAAACTCTTAAAATGTTGAAATAAAACTGTTGAAGAGTTAACACCTTTAGGTTGGGGAGTTCTCCACATAACTCTGACATGGTAGGAGTTCTTATCTGCAGGAAGAGTAATATTCTCCGGACACTCCAAACTAGGAGGACGGATATCTAAACAAAATATTTTTGTTGTTCAAAATTCTAAATTTGTATTTGTCTGTTTATTTACCTACACATCTTGTCAAATAGGACCCACCGTCCCAGGATCCTTTTTCCCCACATTCTCTAGAAGAAGAAAAAATATCAGAAAGAAATTGAGTCTTTGTGCACAAACTCAAATTTTCTAATCCCTACATCTTTGTAACCCAATTTCGTAGACCTGAGATTTTTCCAACTATGAATTCTGTTAGATCAAATAATCTTAGTTTGAAATATCACAAGTTTACCAAAGATAAAGGAATTTAGAAAATTTGAGTTTGAGGCAAAAACTTAATTCATTTAAAACCTTTAAGTTAATGAAGAAACTTACACTAGGTTCAACGTTTCCCACAAAGGATGAGACTTTAAAATGATTTGTCGATGAAAGAAACAAGTTTAAAATTTAAGGAGAAAAAATTTATTATTTTGTACAACTTTGTCACTGAAGTCTCATTCTTTGTGTGTCACATTAGTATAACGTAAGAGAAAACATGATGTTAGAAATAGGATTATGCACAGTGAACTTTCATAAAAGATGGGTTTCAATATCTTGGGAAGGGAAAAAGGTATCTTAATAAAAAAAATTGTAAGCCTTTTGATGAGCAATCTATATCTACAATAAGTGGTCTGGCTTTGTTATATGTATATAAAAATTTTGTTTTTGAAAACATCTTAAAAATTCCCAGAAAAAATGTTTACTAAAAAATCTTGTTGATTAAAAACAATTAAAACACTGTAAGCCCCGGTTATTTCAAGTACCAGGCTGACTTATAAGCAACCAGGGCAAGCTGTACAGTACACATCAGACTATATAAGGCAAAAAGAGACAGTACACCAACTGAGCCAGCTACTTCTAGGAATATTTTAGTGAGAAACTGCAGATGCAGATTGAAAAAAAGATAAAGTAAGAAACGAAAAGTTTTTTTTTGTTAATATTTTAAAAAAAAAAGGTAAAAAGCCTTTTTTGGTTCTTTACCTTATAGATGGTCCTTGAAGCTGGAATCCAGGATTGCACGCGAATGCGCACTGAGCCATGTACAATTTCTTAGTCTCTGAGCAGTCAGCTGGAGTAATCATGCCGTAGTTGGGTTTTCGCAGTCGAGGACACTTGATTGCTAGATCATAAAATGATAAAGTAAAAGTAATGTTCAATATAATTCGCTAAAAAACATAACGTAACAATGAGCTGCGACTGGGTGTAAAATGTACAATCTGTACTGCATTTATAATTGTTTGGATCACAGAATTTTGTTGATCGTGTAGTTGAGGTTTATCTTAGATATCAATCAGTCTAGTACAACATTTATGAACAGTGAGACACATAAAAACTGTGGATCAGGTTAAAGGGAGTGACCGGCAATGTATTGTACTTGAACTGAGAATAAAGTATTGCTGGGCTTTTTTTTAGGGTTCATTTGAGACATATCAAACGATTGAATGATGTATAATAACTGAGTTTGAGCGCAAACCGACGTTCAAAACCATTAATTTGGTTTGTTACGTTCAATTATAAAAGTCAACTTTTATGAAAGTTCTCAACCTGCTTCTATTTATGCCATCAGTTTATTGTAGAATTTTTTTTTACATTTTTTGCGTCATTATTTAATAATTTTTATAAATCGAATCTCAAAATGTAGCCACCCAAATTGATGATTTTAAACTTTGCCCTCAAACTCATTGAAACGTTTTACACATCTAAAATGAATCCTAAAACATTTCTTCACAATACTACACTCTAAGTTCAACTACCATAAATTGCCGGTCACTCCCTTTAACAATGTATTTATGGATTTTTGTATGTTGATGTTGTTAAAGACCGGAAAGTGAAATGGTTCTGTTTACACTGCACATTGATGTAATTCATGTTTATTTGAATATTTAAAATCAAAACTTTCTTCAATCATCAGTCTTCCAATTAAATATTATAGTTTATTTTAGTTTATTTTAGTTTATCTTAACTTATTTTAGCTTATTTTGGTTTATTTTGGTTCATTTTGGTTTATTTTTGGTTTATTTGTTTATTTTGGTTTATTTTAGTTTATTTCAGTTTATTTCAGTGCATTTTAGTTTATTTTGGTTTTTTGGTTTATTTTAGTTTATTTTGGTTTATTTTAGTTTATTTTAGTTTATTTAAGTTTATTTTAGTTTATTTTAGTTTATTTTAGCTTATTTTAGTTTATTTTAGTTTATTTTAGCTAAGTTTAGTTTATTTTAATTTATTTTAGTTTATTTTAGTTTATTTTAGTTTATTTTAGTTTATTTTAGTTTATTTTAGTTTATTTTAGTTTATTTTACTTTACTTTAGTTTATTTAGTTTATTTTAGTTTAATTTAGTGTATTTTAGTTTATTTTCGTTTATTTTAGCTTATTTAAGTTTATTTTAGTTTATTTTAGTNAATAACAGTATCCATGTATATTTCTATAAAATTATAAATATTTCTAAAATAACAGTATCCATGTATATTTCTATAAAATTATAAATATTTCTAAAATAACAGTATCCATGTATATTTCTATAAAATTATAAATATTTCTAAAATAACAGTATCCATGTATATTTCTATAAAATTATAAATATTTCTAAAATAACAGTATCCATGTATATTTCTATAAAATTATAAATATTTCTAAAATAACAGTATCCATGTATATTTCTATAAAATTATAAATATTTCTAAAATAACAGTATCCATGTATATTTCTATAAAATTATAAATATTTCTAAAATAACAGTATCCATGTATATTTCTATAAAATTATAAATATTTCTAAAATAACAGTATCCATGTATATTTCTATAAAATTATAAATATTTCTAAAATAACAGTATCCATGTATATTTCTATAAAATTATAAATATTTCTAAAATAACAGTATCCATGTATATTTCTATAAAATTATAAATAATTCTAAAATAACAGTATCCATGTATATTTCTATAAGTATTTAATTTCAATCTAATAATTCACCAACAAAAGTTTAACTTAAAACATTCAGATTTAACACATAGTATTATCATATCAGAAAGCGTGTAAAAAATATGTCACACTTTATTCTCTAAAATACTATATATTGTTATCCGATCATAATAGAATTGTTAGGATGTTAGGATTATCGGATTAACCGTGCTCTGCTCTGTTCTCTTTACCACCCTTTTACAGTTCAATGGTAGACACATTTTTGTTAAAGAGAGTAACAGGCTATGTAAGGTAGTTGAACTGAGTATGCAGTGTTATGGAAAACTTCTTTCGGATTCATTTGAGACATATTAAACTTTTAAAAGATCTGTAAATCCTGAGTTTGAGTGCAAATTCGACGTTCAAAACTCCTACTTTGGGGGTGGATACGTTTTCAGAATTAGTTTTTCTTTTAAATTATTCAATGTGAAATTCCTGTCTGCCGTTATCCTTGACCCAGTCGCTTAAATTTTCTAAATTCTCTCTACACAGGAAAACGTGAGCAAGGAATGTATTTCAAGAATAAAATTTTCTTATTTTTTTGCCGATGCATTTGGTGAAAATTAAATAAGAAGGTCAATCAGCTGACTCACTAACATGTCAGTTTAAACAAAAAATGGGCCTAACTTTTTTTTGTGAGAACTCAAGTTGTTACTTTAAAAAAATTTTATTTTTCAGATATTTCCCTTAAAATTATCAATAAAAAAGAAAATCTGCAACAAAAATGTTTTTTTAGTTTAGAGAAAAAGATGGTGACATGAACAATACATCAATCAAAATTAGAACTATAACAGTATAAAGTGGCTCGAAGGGCTCTGAATTAATGTAAAACAAGAGACCTACCCAAATTCACAAACAGTATCAACCTCATTGGTTCTATCAGAGCAAGTGATGAAACCATTGGTTGGAGGCTGTAATTTTCTGCAAAAATAAAAGAAATTATGATCAAGTTAAAGTGTCAAGAATCATCTGCATGCTTTGTACTTTCTGGGAATAAAAACAGTACAGAATTTGTTTACACTCCCCCCACAAACTGCAGTACACTATTTATATAATTAATGATATGGGGGTTCTTGAAGTATCTTTACAGTATTCAGGGTTACCCACAAAGAATGAGACTATCTAAATATGACAATTCAAAGGTTGATTATGATTATGGCCTATTTATTGATAGGGCCAAGAAACAAACTAATAGTTGCAAGGAATCATAAGTTTAAGGAAATAAAGACAAATATAAATTCCGTGCAGTCGTCTCTGGGTTGTTGTGAGTAACCCTGTACCTACCTGCATGTTTTTGCAATACAGTACGCTGGTTCACCACTCCATTCTCCAGTTGGCAGACACAGTCTAGAAGTAACAAGTAAGTATGCATGGTAATTTTTAAAAAGTGTTTTTGTTTTTATTTATACTTGAAATTGATTACCTTATACTAGAGCCAACCAAATTGAATCCAGAATTACATTTAGACCCACACGCTGCATTAAATACGTTCTTACATTCATTCCTGATAAATAGAGTTTTGTACATTTAGTCCCACACTCAGCATTAAATAAGTTCTTACATTCATTCTTGATAATAGAGTTTTGTACATTTAGTCCCACACGCTGCATTAAATACGTTCTTACATTCATTCCTGATAAATAGAGATGTGTACATTTAGCCCCACACGCTGCATTAAATACGTTCTTACATTCATTCTTGATAAATAGAGTTTTGTACATTTAGTCCCACACGCTGCATTAAATACGTTCTTACATTCATTCCTGATAAATAGAGTTTTGTACATTTAGTCCCACACACAGCATTAAATACGTTCTTACATTCATTCTTGATAAATAGAGATGTGTACATTTAGTCCCACACGCTGCATTAAATACGTTTTTACATTCATTCTTGATTATAGAGATTTATACTACATTTAGCCCCACACACAGCATTAAATACATTTTTACATTAATTTCTTACATACATTTCTTACATTCTTACATGTATTCCTAATAAATCAAATTTACTACATTTAGCCCCACACACAGCATTAAATTCATTCTTCATTTATTTCTAAAGAATTCCATGCCCCCCACATTGCCTTCATGATGTAAGTTTGTCTATACTCTAAGTGTAGCCGAGTCAGGAATTCCAAAGTCATTTATCTTTGCACAAACTGCAGCTTGGTCAGAGTAAACTAGTTTAATGTTTGATGTTTTTGATAAGTAAGGTTTTTGGAATGTAGAATTTTCTTCTCTACAATTTTAGAATGTAGAATTTTCTTCTCTACAATTTTAGAAAGATAAATTATTCATAAAGCTCGTTATGCCTTTAGAAAATCTTTTTAGCTATTTCTAAAATTATTATTAGCCTTTATAGGCTTTGGCCATTGGAGCTGCACTCTACCCGGTCAGTTTGATTTGAGTACTCCTCATTTTTGTGTTAGGACAACTTTTATTAAAACTGTTTGAAAAATTGAACTTTCTTACGTCATTTAGATATATGGATCTAAATGGTTAGAATTTCTTCTGTAAGTGGATTTTATTACCTGATGAAATGTCCATTTAAAGGTGGGCTGAGAGGAGGGCAGTCCATCATTGTACATTTCCCATTTCTTATCTCATATCCCTCTTTGCAATGGCACTGAAAATCAGAGGTTGATATTTTCTATTTTTAATGCAAAGAGAACCCTTGTTTAAAGGTTGAGAGGAGAGCTAGGATTTTAAACATAATGCCCAAGCTTCCTATTGGTTCTTCCTCATAACCTGGTTTTAACGTGGTTACAGAGCTCGGCTTTCTGACGTTCAATCGCTTCTAATTGGTTGAACAGAAATAATGATGGAGAAGATATCTGGTTCTCATCTGAACAAGGAATACAGGATCTATGTATACCTGGAGAGCAGAAAAGCTGCCTGGAGAAGATGTCTGGTTTTCATCTGAACAAGGAATACAAGATCTATGCATACCTGGAGAGCAGAAAAGCTCCCTGGAGAAGATATCTGGTTCTCATGGACAAGGAATACAGGATCTATGTATACCTGGAGAGCAGAAAAGCTGCCTGGAGAAGATATTTGGTTCTCATCTGGACAAGGAATACAGGATCTATGTATACCTGGAGAGCAGAAAAGCTGCCTGGAGAAGATATCTGGTTCTCATCTGGACAAGGAATACAGGATCTACGATCCCCAGGATCCAGCCTAGGTTTATAAGTTCCGGCAGGACACTCTGAAAATTTAAGGAGTTAAAAATGATTGAAAATAGTTGACAAGTGTTAACAGTAGTTAAAAACTTGTTGAAGAGCAGTTAAAAAGGACTAAAAAATGGTTTAAAAGTGTTTGAAAAACTGTTGAAATCATGAAATATAGTAAAATTGAATAGCGGTTGAAAAGCGGTTAAAAAAAGGTTAAAAGCAGTTGAAAGCAATTGAAAGCGGTTAAAAGGGGTTGAAGGCGGTTGATAGCAGTAGAAAGCACTTAAAAGTGGTTAAAATTGGTTGAAAGCGGTTGAAAGCGGTTGAAAGCGGTTGAAAGCTGTTGAAAACAGTTGAAAGCAGTTGAAAGCGGTTAAAAGCGGTTGATAAGCAGTTTTAGAGTGGTTAAAATGTGTGCTGGAAAAGCAATTGTCAACTCTCATTCTGTATCCATATTCATTAAGATGTTCTTTATTTTATTGTGCAATTAAAACTTACTGTGGCAATCTCCCTTCAGACCTCTACCAAAGAACCCTTTAGGACAAATACAGGAGTAGTATCCGTTATGGGCACCACAGGAACATTCGGCTACTGGATCACAACAATCAGATCCTAGATATATATATATTTATAGAACACTGAAATATAGACAACTCTTAAAGTTAGTCATAACATTTTTAGACAGCCTCGACTTTAAAATGAGGCAACGTCTTGGTCTTTGGTTTCACCTCGCCAACTCAACTTATACTTTTTGTTGCACTTGGCATATTTTAAAATGCAGACCAAGTTAAAAAATATGTGAAGAAATTATCTACAACTTTCTCAGATTTTCTTGTATCGTATTCACCTTCTATATGTATATACATATTGCATTATATATAATATAAAATTATAGTACCCACTATGCACAACAGTTAGCAGATATATGCAGTTAATTCTCAGCTATAAGGATATTTAAAAAATGAAATAAAATAAAATCCGACGAAATGTTGCTTTTAAGGGAATTGAGTCTTTGCCACAAACTCTGAGTTTATAATTCCAATAGCTTTGGAACCCAATGTCGTACATCTTTGATATTTCAAACTTATATCATTTGATCTAACAGAACTCATAGTTTAAAATGTCTAAGGTCTACGACATTGGAATCCAGAGATATACGATGTAGAAAAGCAGAGTTTGTGGCAAAGACTCAATTCCTTTCCAAAGTATAATCCTTGGTTTGTTTATAGATGTAAATTGAACCTTGTTGTACAGAAAAATTAACATCTATTTGTTTTATTTCATGAAGAATTACAGAAAAGATCTTGTACATAAATTTAATTAACCTGTACATAGTTGAGAGCAGGTTCTAGGATCTTGTTTTAGGTACATACTTCCTCCTAGATCTAGGAATAATAATAATAATAATAATAATAATAATAATAATAATAATAATAATAATAATAATAATAATAATAATAATAATAATAATAATAATAATAATAATAATAATAATAATAATAATAATAATAATAATAATAATGATAATAATAATAATAATAATAATAATAATAATAATAATAATAATAATAACAATAATAATAATAGTAAAAAAATTCATGATATTTACTTTTAAGTCTCACAAAAGAATTAAAGATCTATGCTAACTCATCATACAATTAACATTCGATGTAGCTGTACTTACATATATTATCCGGAATTATCAATATCTATTTTGATAATTTAATATTTTAAATGATTATTAATTATCTTAAAAACAAAAACATTTCTGTGCGAAGCAAAATTAAAAACAGACCTGAAAGCAAACACATTTTCCTTTTCAAAACAACAAATCTAAAAGCCCGACCACATTTTAAAAATCTTGTTTCAACAATAATTATTCTTGAGAAAATGTTTTGAATGTCTAGTTCAGAGCTGAGGTATACAAGCGGGGAAAACTGTCAAACTTTAAAAATCAACATCATCAGATAATCCTTTCATATACTTTGCCTTTCCGCTATTGTTTATTCCTTTCCTGTCTAGTTCATTCTTTCCTGTCTATTTCTTCCTTTCCTGTCTATTTTTGCCCTTCCTGTGTAGTTCTTCCCTTTCCTGTCTAGCTCTTCCTTTCCTGTCTAGTTGTGTCCTTTCTTGTCTTAGTTATTCCTTTTCTTGTCTAGTTCTTCCTTTCCTGTCTAGCTCTTCCTTCTTGTCTAGTTTTACATTTCCTGTCTAGTTCTTCCTTGCCTGTCTTAGTTATTCCTGAACTATCTAGTTCTTCCTTTCCTGTATAGTTCTTCATTTCCTGTCTAGTTCTTCCTTTCATGTCTTAGTTATTCCTGAACTGTCTAGTTCTTCCTTTCTTGTCTAGTTCTTCCGTTTCCTGTTGATTTATTACTTTCTTGTCTATTTCTTCCTTTCCTGTCTAATTTTGCCCTTCCTGTGTAGTTCTTTCCTTTCCTGTCTAGCACTACCTTTCTTGTCTAATTCTTCATTTCCTGTCTAATTCTTCCTTTCCTGACTAATTCTTTCCTACCTTTCTGGTTCTGCCTTTCCTGTCTAGTTCTTCTCTTTCCTGTCTATTTAATTTCTGTCTATACATGTATTCCTTTCTATACATGTATTCCATTCTTGTCTAGTTTATGCCTTTCCTGTCTAGTTCTTTTTTTTCTTGTCTAGTTCTTCCTTTTTGTTTAGTTTATTCCTATCCTGTCTATTTTTTCCTTTCCTATCTAGTTCTTCCTTTCCTGCCCAGTTCTTCCTTTCCTGTCTAGTTATTCCTTTCCTGTCTAGATCTTCCTTTCCTGTCTAATTCTTCCTTTCTTGTTGAGTTCTTCCTTTCCTGCCAAGTTTTATCCTTTCTATGTCTGTGTGTGTACTTTCCCCGATATTTCCTGTAGTTCCTGTTGATATCCTTTCCCTTGAACTCATAACCTGTCTTGTCATAATATTTTCTGTCCTTTCCTGTCCTTTCATAATATTTTATGTCCTTTCCTGTCCTTTCATATTAATTTTCTGTCCTTTCCTGTTCTTTAATAATATTTTCTGTTCTTTCCTGTCCTTTCATATTATTTCCTGTTCTTTCCTGTCCTTTCATATTATTTCCACAACATCCCCAAATTATTTTCTTTTTTATCTTTTACCTTTATGCAATGCTCTTCTCGCTAGAGCCTCGAATTCCTCGAATGAGTCGAGAATGAACGAATGCTCTGACCTCGGTTCAGAGGCCATGTCAAACAGTTCCTGGAAAATAGAAATTGTTATTTTTCACGCTAGTTTGCTTAAAGGAACTTAAACGTTATTTCATGTATAGAGCTTAGTCTGATAAATGAGTAGTTAAAAAATTGATTATTTTTAATTGAGGTTTCTGTCTAAAAGTGACTTGCATATTTGGTGAGACAAAATAAATAAAGGAAATGAGTTTCTTCCTTTCCTGTCTAATTCTTCCTTTCTTGTTTAGTTCTTCCTTTCCTGTCCAATTATTCCTTTCCTGTCTATTTCATCCTTTCCTGTCTAGTTCTTCCTTTCCTGTCTAGTTCTTCCTTTCCTGTCCAGTTATTCTTTTCTTGTCTCTAAATTGTTTCCCCCTATATCTTAGCAACCCGATGTCGTAGATCTTTGATATTTCAATCTATGAATTCTGTTAGATCAAATAGTCTAAGTTTGAAATATCATCGCTTTACACCATCTAGCAGCAAAGATATAGGGATTAGAAAATTTGAATTTGTGGCAAAAACTCAATTCCTTTACAGAAACCAAGAGGAATTGTAATAAAAAAAAATAAGAAAACGTCTTCCATAAAGGTTTAAAGGGTACCGTTGCGAATCAGACTCTAAAGGCCACTTGAAATTTAGTCCACATTCCCTTTAATAAATTCCCCTCTTGATATAAAGAATGTGAAAACATGAGGAAAATCTTGAAATATTCCAGGAATTTGCTTTCTTTCCTCATTTCAAATTCAAGTTGCAGACAGAAGAGAAATAAAGCTTTTTTTTAAGATCTAGCCGATGCATGGGAGGGAAGGGAGAGGCGAGTGGGAGGAGAGGGGGCAGGGGGAGGAGAGGGGGGAGCCTTTTGTACATGTTGAAATGATGAAATAAAAAATTTTGCGGATTTTCTGATTTCATTGTTTGTTCATTCATTGGGTGCAAAATTCATGAGTCATAAAATAAAATAAAATAGAATAAAAACTTCTTGAGATTGGAGTTCATACAAGGAAAAAGGAAAAAGGCATTTTGAAACTAAAATATTTTCATTGTGAGGGAAGAATCTATCAGAATTTTGCCAAATACTTATTCAAAATAGAAATAGAAAATTTAAATTCAACCCAAGGGAAACGATTTAGCGACACTCCATTGTTGACTTTGTCTCTATAGTGGAGGCTTAATTTTCGTTGATATAACCAGGATATAACCAGACACAAATATAAAAAGAAGAAATGGAATGATACAGGGGAAGGCGATTATATCAATAAAATAAAAAGAATTTTTTATTTCAGTTTTGATTTTTAACAAGCTTTTTTCGAATTACAATTATACACGTATATCCCAGCTGTTTAACAGCTTGATATGAATAAAAATTGAAATCGAAATATGTCTTAATTGTATTGATATATACGACGACGACTGTAGAAAGAAAATGAAAGGATTACCTTAACATTTCCATTCCTTATTCCAAAAGTGTAAAATTCCACTCCTTGCTGCTTCAATCTTTCAGCTGCAGGTCTGAAATATCAAACATTTAGGAGTTTACTTTAAATTTTTTTATCGATCTGTTATATACAGGGCTACCCACAAAGGATGAGACTTCAGAGACGATTCACGGGTAGCCGTAGTACATTTGAATTTCCGAGACGGGTCAACCTTTCCGGTCCCAGTTTGTACTGTACCTATCTTTATGGACAGGACTAGCCGGTGCAACAAGGTTGACGCAGTCAGACTTTATGCTTCATATAGGTTGAATTTACTTTTACTAAAGGCGCAGAGCTGTGTGTGGATTGTACGGAATTTACACTGTATATTTATGTTTATGATACCCTCCAACTGAAACTAATATACATACTGTATACTGTGTACTGTACTGTACTGTATAGTAATATACAGAGCTGTGTGTGGAGTGTACGGAATTTACACTGTATATTTATGTTTATGATACCCTCCAACTGAAACTAATATACATACTGTATACTGTGTACTGTACTGTACTGTATAGTAATATACAGAGCTGTGTGTGGAGTGTACGGTATTTACACTGTATATTTATGTTTATAATACCCTCCAACTGAAACTTGTTTCTGTCTTTGACAAATCTAAAAAAAACTATATAATCATAAAGACTATTTTGAAAGCAGAAGATTTAACTTTTGAATCATCATATCTTAAAATTTTTGGGTCGTCTTGACAGGCTTATCCTTTGTGCAGGTAACTCTGTATATATTTATCAACAAGTGGATTATATTAGTCAATAAATTATTATAAATGAACAATGACATTAAACCCTAGATTTGATAAATAATTATTAAAGTTAGTGTTTATTAGATAATAATTTTAATTAATTATTAATATTCTACAAAAAGGAGCGTTTACTGTTCACGAAATATGAACAGGGAAAGCCTTAATTTAAATTGAACTCGATATAGATCATTTTTCGTGAACACTCCCTTTAAAAAAGGTGAAATGTATAACCTTGGATCCCCTCCATTAGAATAACCATCAGTGATCAGGAAAACTGCTTTCTTAGCAGTATCCCTGGAGAACCGGAACACATCAGCTGCCTGAAAAAGAAGCAGCTTAATTATTTAACATTTTGCTTGATTGTGCTTACTTCTCCCTTTAACACCCCCCTTCCCCTCAGCAAGATTCCAACTAAGCAACATTTAAATTTACCCAGTTAAAAATTTAGATAAAAAAGTTTTTACGATAAGTTTAGTTGGTCGCGATGCTCAACCCCTCAACCCGTGCAAGGCGCAGCGCTCGGTCATGAAATTGTCTCAATTTCGCCTAACCCAAAAGTGTTGTACAAACTTATGTGAATATCTTATTAACTTTATATTCTATGTCTGCAAAAAAAAGGTATATAGAAAGAAGCATTATATATGAATTTTATTTAAACACTAAAACGAAATTCAAAAGACAAGAAATTATAAAATTAAAAAAATTAAATTTAATTGAATATTTTCGTTTTCTTCTCTAACCTCTAGTAAAGCTCCAAGTGTATATGTTCCCCCACTATTGTAGGTTATAGCAGGAATCTCAGATTCAAATAAGGAACATTTATGCTTCGTAGTTACAGGTACAGACATATGGTCAACTTGTCGTATCACCTCAAGTAAAAGGTTTTTTAATATGTATCTATATCTGTCTGTTTGTTTGTTTGTATCCAATAAACGTCAAAACGGCTGAACCGATCTAATTCGAACATGTTCCTAATTTAAATAGAAGATGGGCGCGAAGCGCCCTAAAAGCCTAGAAAGAAGGGCGCGAAGCGCCTTGAATTTCTAGTATAGTATACTGCAAGAAAAAATATGTTTTCGCACAGTTTTTGCTGAAAGGAATTGTAATTTTAAGTGACCCTCAATCCAAGGAAATCAATGTCCGATTTACAACGGTACTCTTGAATTAGTATCACAATATAAAAAAAAGAGGGATGGGGGGGCGGGTTAGTTTTGGCAGAAGAGACGTCAGTAGGAATAGGGTTAAAGGTTTCGTTTTATCTTTTATACCCGGAGAAAGGTTAGGGTTAGGGTTTATACCTAAAGAATGTTTTAAAAAATGTTTGCACGACTTGTACGCTATTTAGGAGATGCACCACATTATTAAAGCTTATAAAGTCATTAACCTTTTTTATATAAATGTCAAAGAAGATCTTTGTTTCATCTCCCAACTATCATATTTATTGGGACAGCCTGTATTTACCTGGTTAACTGAACTATAGGTTATAATTACAACTCGGGTAGAATTGTAGGAAACCGTGAAGTCCGCCAATAGTTTCCTAAAATATACTTTTATTGATGGTGTACACTGTACAGTGTACAGTGTACAGTGCTCATCGGCTTTCTTATTTAAATTTAAAAGTTTCTGCAATTGTTTCCAGGGTATTCTAGAATACATACGGTATCAAGTATGTTTATTAATCGCAGTTACTCCTTTACCCACACTTGTTCAATTTTACCGGGAAACTAAATTTTCGCTATTAAAGTCGAATCACTCAATTAAGACCCTCAAAACCAAACTAAGAACATTCCCTGTATCCCCCTGTATCCCCCTGTATCCCCCCTGTATTTATCCCCCTGTATCCCCCTGTATCCCCCTGCACCTGATGAATTTAATCTCATTGTAGAAATTGTCCGCTCCGACAGATGCACTAGAATCAACCAGAAAAACAAGATCAGCCTCATAATTATCACCTGGAGAAAAAGAAAAGTTTTCAATTAATCAGACCTGTATTTTCTGTCAAATATTTTATAAAATATCATGTAAATTACAAGAAACATTGTACACTTACCAAAACTAAAGCATAGAAAAATTAACATAAAAAGTTAAAGGTTGACAATTTGTGTATACTGTAACTGACCGCTTCTAAGTTTGCTGACGTGTTTCTTTAGTAAGTATCCCAGCATATCAACCTAAACAGAAAACAATTCAAATAGAAAAATAATGGAAAAACAACCAGAAAATTATCGTTTCAAACCGATATTTTTTGGTTCATTTTTGACATATATTTTCTCTGTGTCAAAATTTGGCAATTTGTAAAACTTCTCAGACTTTTGTGGAACTTTTTAAAAGTCAAAAAACCTTCAGAAACAAACCAAAAACAGCTTGTGTGTTCATGTAAAGACGACCACAGTTTATGAAATATCTGAAACACATAATAATATGATATATGTCAAACTGAAAAATGTCAATTTCAATTTAGCATGTCTTTAGATTGTGCATGTGTTAATTGGGACACCCTGTATCTATTATCTAATTGAGACACCCTGTATCTATTATCTAATTGGGACACCCTGTATCTATTATCTAATTGGGACACCCTGTATCTATTATCTAACCTTATTCCGCGCATTTTCCCTGTGTAAGTTTCTTCTACTCTGCAAGGCTCTGACATGTGCAGATTGCTGAAATTGTAATGGTATTCAGAAAAGTTTTCTTTTTTTAGCTACCAATTTATTTAGGTACCCTGTTAATTTCAGTAACAAGTTAATTCTATGCGGAATTACTGGTACTAGAGTGATAACCAGAAAACTCTGGAATAGTATGACGACTTTGAGAATCAGGTTTTAACTTTAAAAAGTTCAATGACCATGAAACACAGCAATTGTGCAATGCAATAAGTGTCTGGTAAAACTATTTCCTTTGTAAAAACCATCAAATACACTTAAGTATTGCTGTAACGTCGTCTTCCTATTCCATTGTTTTCTGGTTATCACTGTACTTTGCGACCTCGGCCTCATTTTAACATTCAGGTAAAGTCAACTGTTAAAAAAATGCAAGATTACAAACAAAAAATTAAATGGACTCTATTTTAATGTACTGCAAGGTATTATAAAAACAAACTTTAAGTAGGAGGAATATAAACAATGCTGTACATTACAGTATGCATAGTATAAATATTTCTTTCTGTTTTTATACTTACATTTTGTGCATATAAAACTATAAACTTGAAATGCATCTGGAATGCTGCAGAAAAACATTATGTCACTTAGGAGAAAGAATTTGGGTTTTTGCCACAAACTCAAATTGTCTTATCCCCTATAACTTTGAAATCTGAGGGTGTTTTATGTTTCAAACTTTGACTATTTGATCTATATCAGAATTCACAGAAAAAAAAAGTGTTTTAAAGAATAAAATAGTTTGGTTGGATAATGAATTGAGTTTTCGCCATAAACTCTGAGTTTTTATCTCTATATCTTTGCCACCCGATGTTGTTGACCTTTAATTTATTTCAAACTATGAATTCTATTAGACTAGATAGTCCAAGTCTGAAATATCAAAGGTTTACACCGTATGCATTAGATTACAAAGAATTGAAAATTTGAGATGGTGGCAAAAACTCCTTTTATTATAAGTGTTATGAAAGAAGCCAAAAAGTGTTGGATAAATCAGTTAATTGTTTTTAATTTCAAATTTCACGTACTTATCTAAAATTAATCTTATTTAAATGTGTACAAAAAAAACACGAAATTTACAGAAAACGGGGTTTGGATGGCGGGACATCAGGCGTCATGATATTGAGAGTAAATACATGGGACAAAATACATGGGACAAAATACATGGGACAAAGGACAAAATACATGGGACAAAATACATGGGGCAAAATACATGGGACAAAATACATGGGACAAAATACATGGGGCAAAATACATGGGGCAAAATACATGGGGCAAAATACATGGGGCAAAATACATGGGGCAAAATACATGGGACAAAATACATGGGGCAGAATACATGGGACAAAATACATGGGGCAAAATACATGGGGCAAAATACATGGGACAAGAATTCTCTCAAAATTCAATTTAAATTGTTCTGTACTGTACCTAGTCTGAGACCTGTACTGTACCTGGTCTAATAAACTGTACTGTACCTAGTCTGAGACCTGTACTGTACCTGGTCTGAGACCTGTACTGTACCTGGTCTGAGACCTGTACTGTACCTGGTCTAATAAACTGTTCTGTACCTGTTCTGAGACCTGTACTGTACCTAGTCTGAGGCCTGTACTGTACCTAGTCTGAGACCTGTACTGTACCTTGGTCTGAGGCCTGTACTGTACATGGTTTGAGACTCTGTACTGTATATGGTCGGAGACTCTGTAATGTACATGGTCTAATAAACTGTACTGTACCTGGTCTGAGACCTGGAATATGGTCTGAGACTCTGCACTGTACATGGTCTAATAAAATGTACTGTACCTGGTCTGAAAACTGTATTGTAAATGGTCTGAGGCTCTGTAATGTACATGATCTAATAAACTGTACTGTACCTGGTCTGAGACCTGGAACATGGTCTGAGACTCTGTACTGTACATGGTCTAATAAACTGTACTGTACCTGGTCTGAGACCTGGAACATGGTCTGAGACTCTGTACTGAACCTGGTCTGAGACCTGGAACATGGTCTGAGACTCTGTACTGTACATGGTCTAATAAACTGTACTGTACCTGTTCTGAGACCTGTACTGTACATGGTCTGAGACTCTGTACTGTACATGGTCTAATAAACTGTACTGTACCCTGGTCTGAGACCTGTACTTACATGGTCTGAGACTCTGAAATGTACCTGGTCTAATAAACTGTAGTGTACCTGGTCTGAGACCTGTACTGTCCATGGTCTGAGACTCTGTAATGTACATGGTCTAATAAACTGTACTGTACCTTGTCTGAGACCTGTACTGTACCTGGTCTAATAAAATGTACTGTACCTGGTCTGAGACTTGTACTGTACCTGGTCTTATAAACTGTACTGTACTTGGTCTGAGACCTGTACTGTACCTGGTCTAATAAACTGTACTGTACATGGTCTGAGACCTGTACTGTACCTGATCTAATAAACTGTACTGTACCTGGTCTTATAAACTGTACTGTACTTGGTCTGAGACCTGTACTGTACCTTGTCTAAAAAACTGTACTGTACCTGATCTGAGACCTGTGCTCCCAGAACTACCAGGAGAAAAATAAAAAGGTTCAACATCTTACATCTTTCTCTAAATTTAAATAAGAAAATCACTCCTAAAATCTAAATTTTTGTGTGATGTATCGTTAATCTTGAATGCTTGATCTCGACGTCCAATGTGGGCACTTATATATTTGGGAATAAATGTATTTTTCACCCTCCTTTAAAGTTAACCCTGCAGGGTATGACCATCAAGGCAAAAATTAAATATTTAAAAAAAGTTTAATGAGATTAAATAAATCCAAAGATCAGTATAGATGGACATAGATTAATAAACAATAACAGATAGAACACTAAATGTCGTCTTTTTAAGATGTAGGGATGTTCTATCTGTTATAGTTAATTAATTTATGAAGATCAATGCTATAGAGCCCTAGATTCACAACAAAACAGTTCTGACTTCAGGATAAAATATAAAGTTTGAGTGCATCTTTTATCTTTCTCTATATTCAAATAAGATGAAATTACCTTTGAGAAGAAAATATAAAGTTTCACCATCTTAAATCGTACTTTTAATTCAAATAAGATAAAAAACACTCAAGGGGAGAAAGAATGCTGATGAAACTCAGTCTTTTCATAAAATGAAACAATAAAATAAAATGGTGTTTTTTATAATTATAATGATTATATATTGTTAACCCTCCTATTCCATATAACCCCCACCCCTTGCCCCAAAATTTAATAGTTTTTTTTATTTCACATACTCTGATCATGCTTCGTGGAGCATACTGTACCAGTGTAATTAAGAAACGAAAGAAAAAATCGTTTTTGATTCTTCAGGACACATGACAGATTTTACAACTCTTGAGCTTTTCAAAATGTGGTTTATCGTCTTGATAACTTCCAAATTCAAACTTTAAACATTAAATTCAAGAATGAATGTATCTTAGAAAAAAGGTGAAAGAAAAATTCTCAAGTTAATTTAGACACACTAATAGAAAAAAGGTTACCAGATTTCTCACATGGGTTTAGGAATAAGCTCTTTACATTTTTTTAATAGATTCTGAAAAGCAAAATAAAAAAATTAACTGAATTAGATCGCATATTCAAAGGAAGTTATCCTCGATGTGCATGTGTTTAAAGGGGTAATGTTGATCCGCTCTACTGCCCATCCGTCCTATTGCCCATCCGCTATACTGCCCATCCGACCTACTGCAACATCTGACCTACGACAGCTGTAGGTCGGATGGGCATATCTTCTTGCCCATCCGACCTATTCAGCAGCTTATTTTGTCATGCCTATAGCGCAGTATCCATCCGACCTACGAAAAATGCCCATCCGACCTACGAAAAATGCCCATCTGACCTACGAAAAAGGCCCATCAGACCTACTAACGTGTCCATGCGACAGCTTAAAGTAGGTCGGATGCACCAATATGCTGTTTTTAACGTGCCCATCCGACCTACAGTGCATCGGACCTACCACAGCTGTTAAAACCACGTGCTTGTAGGTCGGATGGGCAGTAGAGGGGATGAGCGTAGGTCCAAAAATACACCATCGTTTAAAGGAAGTTGTTCTCTGCGCACGTGTTTAAAGGAAGTTATCCTCTGCGCACGTGATTGTAGGAAGTTGCCCTCTGTGCAGGTGTTTAAAGGAAGTTGTCCTCTGCGCACGTGCTTAAAGGAAGTTGTCCTCTGGGCAAGTGATTAAATGAAGTTGACATCTGAACGCGTGTTTTTAAGAAAGTTATTCTCTGTACACGTGTTTAAAGGAAGTTATCCTCTGGACACGTGTTTAAAGAAAGTTTTCCTCTGTGCACGTGTTTAAAGGAATCGGTTCTTTAAACACGTGCTTACAGGACGTTGACCTCTGTGCACGTGCTTAAAGGAAGTTGTCCTCTGGGCACGTATTTAAAGGAAATTGGTCTCTGGGCACGTGTTCAAGGAAGTTGTCCTTTGCACACATTCTTACAGGACGTTGACCTCTGTGCACGTACTTAAAGGAAGTTGTCCTCTGGGCACGTATTAAGTGGAAGTTGTCCACTTGGCACGTACTTAAAGGAAGTTGTCCTCTGCGCACGTGTTTAAAGGACGTTGACCTCTGTTTGAACTGTTCTCCTGCTATCAGCATGAAAGCGTAACAAGAAAGACTAAAAAGTTCGGTACTAATGAACTTTTAACATTTTTTGTAAATAATTTTTATCATGACTCTATACTAGAATATACTGGATATTATAACACTATACTAAAATATACTGGATATTATAACTCTATACTAGAATATACTGGATATTATAACACTACACTAGAATATTCTGGATATTATGACAACTATACTAGAATTTACTGGATATTTTGACCATATACTAGAATATACTGGATATTATGACACTATACTAGAATATTCTGGATATTTTGACCCTATACTAGAATTTACTGGATATTTTGACACTAAATTAGAATATACTGAATATTATGACACTAAACTAGAAAATATTGGATATTATGACACTATACTAGAATATACTGGATATTATGATACTAAATTAGAATAAACTGGATATTACGACACTATACTAGAATTTACTGGATATTTTGACACTAAACTAGAATATACTGGATATTATGACACCATACTAGAATATACTGGATATTTTGACCCTATACTAGTATATACTGGATATTATGACACTTTACTAAAATATACTGGATATTATGACACTATACTAGAATATACTGGAAATTGTGACACTAAATTAGAATATACTGGATATTATGACACTATACTAGAATATTGACCCTATACTAGTATATACTGGATATTATGACACTTTACTAAAATATACTGGATATTATGACACTATACTAGAATATACTGGAAATTGTGACACTAAATTAGAATATACTGGATATTATGACACTATACTAGAATATACTGGATATTGTGACACTAAACTAGAAAATGTTGGATATTATGACACTATACTAAAATATACTGGATATTATGACACTAAATTAGAATATACTGGATATTACGACACTATACTAGAATTTAATGGATATTTTGACACTAAACTATAATATTCTGAATGTTATGATACATAATATTCTGGATTATTATGACACTATATATACTGGATATTATAAAAAAAACATGGTAGTTTTATTTCCTTTCTTCTAATTTCTTCTACTCTAAACTAAGAATATATCTGTTTTGTTTAATTGCAGTTTAGAAAACTGATTCTATAAAAACAAGGTTTTGAAATATTCATAGTTTAAGTTGACACTTTATACACTGTAAACTCTGGTTCATTTCAAGCATCAGACGTTTTGATCAGACAAATCCAAGAAACATAGGTTTAAGTTGTGAATCATGCATGCCCATTTTTAAATGGAGGGTCACTTGAAATTAAACCGACATTCCCTAAACTAAATTTGAAATTGGTTTTCAGTTTTTTCCCTGCTATAAAGTTTACTCTCATATCACAATTATTTAAATTCTTTTATACTATTTTGTATAATTTCACTTTTTCATAATCTTCTATATTCATTTCTTTTTGTTTCTTTCACTAATTTTTCTTTCTACGTTTTTCTTTACTATTCTAGAATGAATGATAACTCAATCTCTTCCATCTTTCACTTCTTTTCTTTAGGTTACATAAATGAAGTTTAAGAGTTATTGTCAATTTTAGGGGGAAAAACCGGTCATATTATACCTTGAAAATATATTAGGACCCTGAAACTACTTTTTAGAATTTATGTTCTTATTGATTAAAACCTGGATTTAAACTTGGAAGTAAATTCAAGATGATAAGTCCAGGGTCCTTTTTTTAAAGGAAATCCCGAGCCCAAAACTGAACAAGATGGAGGTATTTATATTGACCGGACAAGAGGAATATTTTAGACATATGTTTTCACATGCCAGGCGTACCTTATACAATACTTATATATATATATATATATATATATATATTCATTACATAATATAGGGGTGGGCACACACAGATTATACACAGATTGAACGGATCTACAGGGTTTCCTACATAAAATGAGATTTAAAAGAGATTGTAAAGCGTTATTTCAAGTAACCCTGAATGCAACGACGCTGGCAATGTCTCCTCAAAGCTTTGTCTGATTGTTTCTTAGAGCTATTTATTTTCATTTGTAAGAAGTCATGAAGAAATCATCAGAATTTCGCGTGAAAAAAAACGACGGTATCGTCCTCATTTTTATCAGATTAAGGTTTCAAAGGTACCATGGTGAATCGGGCATTACAATCAACTCCATTGAAATCGAAATATCAATGAATTTAAATTTTTCAACAAAATAACAATTGATTCAAATTTTTCAACAAAATATCAATGAATTTAAATTTTTCAACAAAATAACAATTAATTCAAATTTTTCAACAAAATATCAATGAATTGAATTTTTCAACAAAATATCAATGAATTGAATTTTTCAACAAAATATCAATTGATTGAAATTTTTTTTTAAAGTAATTAACAAAATTCTCATCGATTTTTGCTTGAGAGCGTGAGACCTTTAATTGACAGTGGGGACTGTCTCTGTATTTTAAATCATACATTCTTGATCTGACACAAAGATTTTAAGATTTTAAGGAACCGTTCTCAATTGGAATTAGAATCTATAATGAAAGCGTCACTGAAAAGTTAAAATTGTGTATAAACCCCCTTTATGGATAAAAAAAGATTATGACCTTCATATGTCACAAGCTGAAGTTCAGTTTTCACACATAATTAATTTCTTCATTATCAAGGTTTAAGATGACGTCATGACATGGATATAAAATGACGTCACTTTAAGCAATTTAATATCGGGAGAAAAACATAATTTTTTGCCAAAAAAGATACAATTCATTGACAACAAAAAACAACTTCTGCACAAAAATAATGACTTGGGAAGACATGTAGATTGTAGAAAGTCAATGTGTTTCAATTGACAATTTTTAACAATTAAAAACGTCAATATATATGTGTAATGCAATGTTAATTATAATTATATTATTAGACAGTATTTTTTAACATACTTTTCTGAGACCTGACCAAAGATAAACAATTTCTTATATTAGATAGAATGAAAGAAAGAGCTTCTCTTTGAGTAATTGTAAACTTGTTATTCGAAAAATCTTGTTAACAATAAAAAAGTCGTCTTCATTGTGTTGATATAATTGCCTACCACTGTATGTAAATGTAATCTGCGGAATTTGTCTCTCGCAAGAAAGCGAATGTATTAAAAATGGTAAATTCTCCTAAATCATTAAACCAAAAGATTTTAGCCAATGAGAGTTTGGTTAAAAACAGGGGGCAGGGTAGGATATTGGAGAGGGGGAGTTATTTGATTTGTAATAATGGTCGAAAGACGAATAAAGAGGTTATTCAACCCTAAAGAGACGTTCCCCCCTCGTTTTGCCCTAGCACTCTCATTTTTTCACCTAGAAATGTTTTGACTTTTAAGAAACTAGGCTTTTGTGACTTATTCTGTGAGCATATATAAAAGTTTGCGGATTTTAAAATATTTTTTCCCGCATTTTCAAATTTTACAAAAATAAAAAACTTTTAAACACAAATTTTTGAAATTTTGATCATTCATAATTTCATAAACCTCCCCTGGGGTCATGTAAGGTACCACACAAAATTTGGACACGATTGGTTCTGCCGTTTATAGGATACAAACAAACAAACAGACATGACAAATCAATATTAAAAAGTGTAAAACAATCACAAGAAAATAAACAAAATACTTTTCTGTATTTAATACACTTCACTTCGCTAACATGGTAAGAATGTTTCAACATGAATCAAGAATTGAGGTTAATAAATTATTAACTCTTTCTAACTCTCTATCTATCTACTCAAATCAGAAACTGTAATTTTTCCTAATTATTTTCCCCATGTAGATAAAATGATTTTTTTCACATAAATTCAGTTGGTATGCGTACATTAAAATACAAAGAAAGAAAGAAGTGTCTCAGATTTTTCTAAAGAATTTTTAATTCCTGACTAGAGATTAATTACTCTTATCAATGTAGAGTAAATAAAAGTAGATGTTAGTTCCACATTTATTGAAAATATATTTCGGTATAATATATATATCTAGATTATCTATGATGTTGGTTAAATAAACCCCATTCAAAAAAGGTTAGGAGGTTATGGTTATGGTAAATGTCTTCTTTCAGGGAAAAAAATAGTGAGTAAACATTTAATAAGGAAACATTTTATGAGGAAATACTAATTGATGAAACATTTACTGAGGAAAATCTGGTGAGGAAACATTAAGTGAGTAAACATCTAGTGAGGAAACATTAAGTGAGTAAACATTTAGTGATGCGACATTTAGAGAGGAAACATTTAATGAGGAAACTTTTAGTGAGGAAACTTTTAGTGAGGAAACATTTAGTGAGGAAACATTTAGCAAGGAAACGTTTAGTAAGGACACATTTAGTTAGGAAACGTTTAATAAGGAAACATTTACTAAGGAAACATTTAGTGAGGAAACATTTAGTGAGAAATCATTTAGTGATGAAACATTTAGTGATGCAACATTTAGGGAGGAAACATTTAATGAGGAAACATTTAGGGAGGAAACATTTAGTTTGGAAACGTTTAGTAAGGAAACATTTAGTAAGGACACATTTAGTTTGGAAACGTTTAGTTTGGAAACGTTTACTAAGGAAACATTTAGTGAGGAAACATTTAAATAGAAAACATTTAGTGATGAAACATTTAGTGATGCAACATTTAGGTAGGAAACATTTAATGAGGAAACATTTAGTGAGGAAACATTTAGTTTGGAAACGTTTAGTAAGGAAACATTTACTAAGGACACATTTAGTGAGGAAACGTTTAGTTAGGAAACGTTTAGTAAGGAAATATTTAGTGAGGAAACATTTAATGAGGAAACATTAAGTGAGGAAACATTTTGTGAGGCAACATTTGGGGGGGATAAAGCGAGAAAACATTTAGTGAGGAATCATTTAGTGAGGTTCAGAGAGGAATAATTTTGTGACAAATAAAATGGGGCTGAAAACATTTCTAGGAATAATTTTGGAATGGTTTTCGAAGAAATTCACTTAATCTATGCATCTCTATAGTTGTAATCTCTGTTTGTCTTTCCGATCATAACTCCAGAACCCCTTGACAGATTTGCCTCAAATTTTAAGGAGAACCACGGGAATGTTCTTCGCTCGGTTTTGAGATTCTAAGTTGATTGTGTAAAATTTTATAGAGAAGCGTCGGTAAACACCGTGAGTAACTGTGAGTACCCTGGGCAACGCTGGGTTCCCAAGTTAGTTTAAAATAACCCTTAAAAGTGTTGTGTTTTATCCCCTCTGAATGTACGTTAATTTTACGACTTAACGATTTCTTAACTTATCAATATACACAATACATGACAGTATAAAACGTGTAAACTTTTTGGTTAAAGATACGGTATTGATAATTCTTTTTTATCAACTTTTCAGAAAACAGAATATAGATTTCAAACTGAAATAAATCGAACTAACATCCCCCCCCCCCTTACATCTGAGGGACCCCTCTGTTGTGTGATATGATGATATGGAGATAGGAGGAAGAATATTGTAGTGACATCATTTCTCTGCTACCGTGAGAAGAGGAGAAAATGCGTCAAATCAAAACAATTTTTCAAACGAGAAGGGGGGGGGGAGGGGCAGCATTCACAAGGTAAGCCTCAATAAAGTCAAGCTACCCTCTCAATTATTGTATAAATGTTTTCAAAAGAGAAGGGGAGGAGGGGCAGCATTCACAAGATAAGCCTCAATAAAGTACAGTTTTCCACACAATGTTTAGTCGGTTAAAAACAAATCATCCAGTGCAGTCTTTGCTTTGTCAAGTGTAAAAAATATTCTTCATAGTAATATTAAACTAAACATTTACAACTCTTTATTTCGATCATTTATAGAATATGGAATTTCAGCCTGGGGAAGAAACAAATGTTCGGAAATGAGACAAATTCACATTTTACAGAAACGACCAATAAGATTAATTGATAACCAATAAGATAAATTGATAACCAATAAGATAAATTGATAACCAATAAGATTAATCGATAACTCAAAAGCCACGTCTCATAGTGATCCTCTTTTCCTTAAGTATAAGATTCTAAAGATTAATGATCTGGTACCTATATTTATGTATAAATATACACATAAACTTCTTCCTGCTTCTTTTAAAAACGTTTAAAAAAAGATTGGAAACTTTGAAAGATCTCTTAACTATCAACTTGACATTCTCAAAATGAGCTCATTACAGTATTTACCATCAAGCTCTCTTCTTAAAATGTGGAATAACCTGCCTCTTGACTTAAAAAGAAGCAACTCTCTAAGCATATTTAAAAATAGACTACTAAATTCTCTTTATGAAATTACATTACAATGTGTTATAAACCGAATTGCTATTCATGTAAAACTAATTAGATATGTTTTAATATGCTTTGATATTTGTTGTGTACATGTCAGAAAATTACTTTAAACTCTAGTTATTCGAATTAATGTATAAACTATTTTGCATAAGATAAAATCGTACCCTGATCTCTAATAGTTCTCCTTAAATCTATTTAATTGAAATGTGTTATTATCATTATTGAAATTGTATGGAAAAAATAATCAAAACAGCCAAGACCTATTTTCCACCTAATTGCTTTATACTTGTACTGTTAATATAATCATCAATTTGTAATGGTTGAATGTTATATAAATTATAATTTTATATCGTGTTTAGAAGTGAAAAAATCTCCATGAAAGGAGTTGATTCTTTGCAACAAAACTCTGATTTTCTAATCCCTATATCTTTGACACCCAATGTCGTAAACCTTTGTTATTTCAAACTTATGTTATTTGATCTTCCAAAAGTCATAGTTTGAATTATCAAAGGTCTACTACATTGGAATCCAAAGATATAGGGATTAGAAAATCACAGTTTGTTGCAAAGACTCAATTCCTTTGTAACGTATCTCTTCATTCACGTGTGGCAATACGGAATACGGATGCAATAAATATAGGAGGGAATATTACATTGCCTTGGCTTCCCTCGACCTTGTTGGATCCCAGAGTATCCCATCACTCCTGTATGCCGAGTCCATTAGCGCCTCATCCAAACAGGGTTCAGTCATGTGTTTGATGTATATTCTGAACCAATTGAAATAGTTTGGCGGTAACATCTATCTTTCTATCTATCTGCATTATCCAATCAGAGTTATGAATGCTTCTATCGGCGCTATCAGTAAATGGAAATATTACTTTTACTGAAACTATGGTTTCATGTTAGGCTCGTCATGCTTTAGGTCTCAACAAGGTCTTGGGAAGCCTTGGCAATGAAATATAATGAAGAGATGAATAGTTCCACCTTAGAAGTACAATATTAAGAAAATTCTCAACTTGTTGGATGAGACTGGTGAGGTAAACCTCCAGGTTTCCGGATTCCTCAAAGGTGAGAACTAGAATACATTGGTCCTGGGAGAGAGAGGATAGCAGAGATTCTTTTTCCAGGTATTCTAGGAAGGGGTTTTACTTGAGTATCTCCTTATTTTAAGCAAGACTACATACTAACCATAGATTAATAACAAAACAGAAAGAACACTAAATGTCGTCTTTCAAGATTTAGGAGGTTTTTGATCATAATAACACTGAGGCAGAAACCCAGCGCATGCTCTCATTCTGTCTTGTGATTGAACGCAGTGTGCGCGTAACGCCTTTGGGCTTCTGCTTCAGGGTCATGTGAACGAAAAAACCCTCAATCTTGAAAAGACGACATTTGAATTGTTATTAATCTATGATAGTGACCGTTTTCATCTATACGATCCAGGAGAAATAGAAGTCTCTGTAGAAATTACCATTTATTCCCAAAATGAAAAGGTATAAGAAAAACTTGAGCCGTGTGAAGACAGGGACGTGAAAGTTTTCTTTGTTGAGATCAACCTTTACCTTATCACCATTCACCATAATGGGCAATTTAAAGGTGGAAGGAGGCAGGGTTGAAAGTAAAAATAGTGCTAGATACTCTCGGAGCTATCTATTCATGTTGCCTGGTCAATGTTGAATTGAGCAATCTTCATCGTGTTCTCTTCAATCGGTCTGTGAGTAATATTTCAGATCAATCCTGTAACAATACGGACGGTGAGCCCCATTACCGCTTTGGCCGCTAGAACATCTTGCAATTCCTGAAAATTAGATGGAATAATGATATCAGGTGAATCCCCAGGTTAAGAATAGATCAGCGTGGTTGACTCCCGTCTCCACTAGAGCTCCCGCAAGCCTCAAGATGGTTTTTGACTTACTTTCTTTCCCTTCTCGTCATCAAGTTCAATCCAGATTTAATGTAGATGATAGTTTCTTCAGGAGCAGCTTCAAGTTAAATTCTGCTATGAACTGTAAAGCTTTGGTGTCTTGTTCTCCGGTGTATGTGTCAAGGTTGATGGTGAAGATTAGATGAGATGCTAGCAAGGTTGTAAAATATGGTTGGTTACTCTCGATGCGCTCCAATGTACGGAAAATGTCGTCTCCTAAGATAATTAGATAAAAACTCTCGCCTCTATAATCAGTGACGTCATAAGAGGTGTTTATCTGATACCTATCTATCTTAGGAGACAACATTTTCGTACATACGAGCGCATCGCGAGTAACCAACCTTATTAAACAACCTTGGATGCTAGATTCTTGAAACTTGAGGTCACCTTCTGCTCCAGTTTCGTATCCTGACTGGGGTTAACGTAAATGAATGATTCTTTCCTTCCTATCTGCTGGTTGAGTTAACCAACCATTCAATAATTCCCTCCAAGGAATATCATCGACGAAAGAGCACATCTCCAGGAGAAAATCTGAACTATCTCACTAACATTCTTTTGCCATACCTTACACTTACATCTCTCTTTTGAAATGCCAAAGACATAAACAATTCTTTTCGCAAATAGGAATTTGGACACATTTCTAAATATATACGCTATTTCTGAAGGTGCAAGCAAACATGAAGATAATTGTTTGGAATTTTGGCAATCAAAAGACCAGTAGTTTTTGGTATGGCTGATTCGACTGGGATTCCAGGGATACATCCAATATTGTGTAACACAAGAGGAGGCTGCGTGGGACAAAGACAATACAGAAGGAGTCACTTCATTCCAATGTTTATTGGAACACCCTGTAAAAGCCTTAAACACAGGATTCGAAGCCCTAAACATTTTTTCTATTTAAAGATCCGAAGGTTGAACTTTAACGGCTACATCAAATAGTCATTTAACACAATGATTTTAAACAAAATTCTGTATGTGTATGACTCTCCATGCAAGGAGTTCAATTTTTGATGAGATTAGTTAAAGGGACTGTAAAGGAAAAATAAAAGGGGGTATAGGATAAAACCTGAGAATCTCAGGAGTTGAACGATACATGTAAGACATCTATCTTATGTTTCTGTCTCCAGAAATTGACATAAAACGGTGTCAAAATTATACCAAAACGGACGTATGTAAGATTTTGTATAATTGTAGCATTAAACATATCATATTCAACAACTACGCAACCAATCTGAAAACGATTATATCCCACAGGAGCCTGAGAATCTAAGGTTTGCTCATATTATAGTTATTTATTTTGCATAGTCGTTTTCAGATTGGTTGCGGAATTGTTGAAAATGCTCTGTTTAATGCTAGAATGTTTATACAAAATCTGGCATATGTCCTTTTGGTATAATTTTGACACAGTTTTACGTCAATTTCTCGAGACAGGAACATAAGATAGATGTCAAAACCTGAAATTCTCAGGTTTTATCCAATACCCCCTTTCATTTTTCCTTTACAATCCCTTTAAGAGTTTCAAGGATGCCGTTGTAAATCCGGCATGTCCATCATTCCATGGAGAGTAACTTGAAATCACACTTACAATCCCACACAGTCTCATTCTTTGAGAACAATCCTGTATTAAATAACCTTAGCTTTTATACAATTAATGTCTAGAAAGATATTTTTAATAGAAATAGTATATTTCTAGGTTTAAGTTGTTAATATTTAAATATAATATTACGGTGTTACAGGTCGCTAAAGATGAGCTACCATTATTAAGCATTTGTTACTTTTTTTTTAACTAAAATACATCATCAGATATAAATTGAGCACAAAGGGGTATACATTTTTAACTCATGGGGGGGGGGGCTTTTATTAATTTCCAATTCTGAAGTTTTAACGATGGTGTATTTTTCGACCTACGCAAATCCGCTGTACTACACATCCGACCTACTACCAAGTGGTTTAACAGCTGCTATATGGACTTTTGGCTGCAGCGCCCTGCCCCTAACCTGGCCTAGCAGCGGCGCTCGGCCGCGCCTTTTAGTCTGTCCTAGCCGCAGCGCTCGGCCAAGAAATTGTCTTAACCTAACCTAACCCTCAAATAAAACAAAAATAAACAGCTGGCGTAGGTCCGATATTGCATTAATTCGGAAAGTTAGTAGGTCAGAAGTTCAGTAGGGCGGATGTTGCGTATAGACGATGTAACATTACCGTTTTAACACGTACAAGATTACACAAGAGTTTAATTTACAGTTCATTTCCAACTGTTTTTAATCATCAAAAACAAAAACACAATTTTTAAATATGATATTGAGAAAAATCATCAAAATATAATAATATTACTTGAGCTTAAAACAATCCTCCGCCGAGCGAAGGGAGTCGGTAGAAAATATTTACAAAAATCGGAGTGGGTCGGAATGAAAAACAAGTACATTATTTCTTGGCTAGTTTCTCCTTTGCCTTCATAGGAGTACGGGAAGCACCATCATTTTCTCGATTCATGAAGTTGTACTTTTTCCGCCTAAACAGATCAGAAAATAGAAAGAAGTTAACAATGAAAAAAACCGGGTCAATTGAATCTAAAATTGGATCCAGGGACCCGAATCAAGCATCAATGAAAATATTTTTGTTAAAATTGTTCTCAAAACACAAATCTCAAGTGCTGACAAATGAAAGATTTATCTTCTCTGATCTTTCATTGGACATAGTGTTAGTATAAAAAGAATTAAGATTTGTATTAAAAACTCGCATTAATGCAATAAATTAGAATGAGCAGGATTCAACAAGTTTTCCTAGTTTTACTTTAGGAAAATTACTTTTTTAAATTGGGATTTCTCTATAAAAGTGAAATGTGGATGTGGTCTTTTTGCAGAAACAAACGGAGGAATTTGTCCGATTTTAATATGTAGAAAACGATGATATCTTCCGCACTATTGCTTGGATAAAGATTTTGAGGATAACGTTGTGAATCGGGCACGTCCCTCTTTAAAGTACCTTTAAACTTAAAAAACAATAAAAAAACATCTTACTTGAAAGCTGACCCAAACGGGTTTTTGAGAGGGGTCATTCTTTCCCGTAGACTTTTTTTCTTCTTCGGGGTGTTGGTGGAGTCTAGAAGAGGGGTTTTAGAGGACAGAGTAGATTTAGAGGATCTTGTAGAGGTTTTAGATATATTTGGTGTTGCTTCTACTAGAGCAGAGTCCAGAGAAGTTAAACTTGTGTCATGTTTCGATCTATTCAAACTTTTATTCCTAAACATCAAAACAGAAGAATTAGATAAACATACTAATTATGCATTATGCAGGGCTGAGTTTGAAGTGTCTAAAGACCTTTGTTCTTTTTGAACTTACCAACTGACGTACTTTTGTCCTGAGTGTTATGGTTTGGTACATTTACATTGTTCAACTGAAATAATACATTTTATCCTTAAACCTTTGCAACCTGATAACATGGGTTTCGATATTTCAAACCAGAGTCCAGAGTTCATGTATGAAATATTAAAGGTCTACGTCACCAGGTTGGAAAGATTTAAAGATTTCACAACTAATTTCCACATTTTGCTTCCATAATTATTGCAAAATTTTACCTGCTAGGTGTTGGAGGCCCAGGTTTATTATAGGAAATATTTCCAGCTTCTTTCTTATATCGTTTACTCCCTCGGACACTATCCCGACCCAAGGAACTAGTGTCAGACTCCTTAAATAATAATATATAATAATTATAATAATATGTATAATGTTAATAATAATAACAACATTAAAAATGATAATAATATTAATAATGATAATAATATTAATAATGTTAATAATAATAATATTTATAATGATAATAATATGTATAATGTTAATAATAATAATAATATTAATAATGATAATAATATGTATAATGTTAATAATAATCATAATAATATGTATAATGTTAATAATAATAACAACATTAAAAATGATAATAATATTAATAATGATAATAATATTTATAATGTTAATAATAATAATATCATATCATATCATATCATATCATACAGCTAGGGATGCGTCCAACAGCTCCTTGACCTACAAGGGGTATGCCATCACAATCCCCTATAGGTGAAGGCTTTTCAGCCTGACATAGTTTATAATAATAATAAAAAGAATAACGTTATTGTTTATTTATTAATGATAATTATAAGTTTAAAGTTCCAGCCTCGAGGCAATTTTCGACCTGACCTTGCATGCGTTAATTGGCTATCACTGTTATGTTAATTAAGATATTACGCTAATCTAGACGCCATTTAAGTTGCTTCGAAATTAAATCCTCCAATGTTTTGTTAATTAAAATATTACGCTAATTTAGACGCCATTCACTGCGATTTAATGGTCTCACGCTCTCAAGCAAAAATCGTTGAGAATTTTGCCAATTACTTCTAAAAAACCAAATCTAACAAGAAGTGCTTTACAGTGCTAAAATGTACATGTAAAGGGCTACAGAAAAACATAAGTGAGTTAGAGCGGTAAAATCTAAGCTTAGGGAGTTGCGACACTTCAAAGTCAGCCCTGTCTTAAAAATTGATGAGACTATTTATAAGGAGGCTGAATCTATGTGCATTAAGTTACTCCGAAATTAAATCCTCCAATTTTTGCAAATTTTTTTTTAATGGATTCCCTATTTTGTGATGAATGATTATTCAAAGTTTTATTTTTGGCATTTTAACCATAATATAAGTACATTTTCGAAAATATTCTACTACAGTAGTTTTTCTTGAAAAAAGTTCATGCACGACATAAGCTTATAGGTTTTAAAACTAATATGTATAGCAAGCTACTGATTTTTTAAATATTAAATTGTTAAATTTAACATTTAACCATTATGATTCAATTCGGCGTCGAATTCAAACAATCGACGGAAGAACTTTCATGCAAATTTTCGAACATACACAGGAACAGAGCCAGAATAAAAAAGCGCTAGACCATGCATTACGTGGTAGTAAATTTTGTAATCTAAATAATTGCTTTTACTTAATTTGTACTATTTATAATGAAAACAAATATCCAGTATCCATCATGCTTGCTAATCAAATCAGACTTTTAGAAGTCTTAATTGTTGAAGCGACAACTAAAACTAGCATGCTAGCATGCTAACAATCTAAAAATATGAGAAATGTGCAACACCCCCCCCCCCCGCATGTGCTAATCTAAAGATATCTAGACTATATAAAGACTAGAATTGACTTATAAACTTACATAAACCCCTCGCCTGGGAACTCGTTGGAAATACGGCTAAAACACATACAATAGGTTAACTAAAGGAATTATTTATCATTTGGAAAATAATTATCAATTGGATTTAAATCTTTAACAATCGCCACAATCCCTATATCTTTACAAACTGATGCCGTAAACCCTTGATATTTTACATTTTTAAATTCTGTTTAAAACAGTTATAATAAAAGGATTCTAAAACTATCGTTTCAGTGTGTTAATGTTGGTAATATTTATGATGCAAACTGAATATCAAAAACCAATTCTGAATTATTAGTTTAAATATTATTACCGACAGATCTAGATGCGGTTTCTTTTCCTGATCCTGATCAGGGTTTAAGGTTTGCTCCAAGTTCGGTTTCTTTGTCTCCGGGTTGTATGTTTGATCCAGGTTCGGTTTCTTCATCTGGTCAGATCTCCGTTTTCGTGAGATCCGTTGATAGTCAGGAGATAGGACTACCGACTCCTCATGACGCTCCTGAATATTGAGATATAAGATATGGATAATTTCTCCTGAAAGTAGACTATCTGCAAAATCTGAGATTGGAATATTGAATTGATATTTCTAGATAAATGTCATCTACTTTATTAATGATAAATCTTGATTAATTTAAATTAACTTTTGTTCCTAAAATACAAGCAATACATATTTAGAATATTTTACAGTCTTGTTAGAACATTAAAGGGAGTGACCGGCAATGTATGGTAGTTGAACTGAGAATGTAGTGTTGTGGAGAAATTTTCTAGGATTCATGTGAGACATATAAAACGTTTTAAATATATATAATTACTGAGTTTGAGCGTTAAGTTGACGTTGAAATCATCCATTTGGGTGGTTAAGTTTGACAATCGATTTTTTTATATTATTAAATAACATCGACAAAAATGTAAAAAAATTCTACAGTAAACTAATTAGATGTTTAGGAACATATTTCTCAAATGACATTTTTTGTGGGGTGGGTGGAGATTGTGTGACACCAGTTCTCGTTAGATCACTGAAGTTAAGCACACTGGACCACAACCAGTAACTGGATTGGTGTCCAGACTGGTGTTCACGGGTTCGATTCCCGTACTCCACACAAACCTGTGGTTTCAAAAACATCTGAAGCCGACATCTGGTTTAGCAGTTATGACCACCTGACGGATGTAGGAGGACAGAGGGGCGGCTGTCAACAACTCTCGCAGCGAAAGGGTGCGTGCTTTCTACTCAACAAGAAAGAAGCTTTCAGTGAATTGATCCAAGTGAATGATGATGAAGAGAGGAATGGTGGACAAGCAGGGAGAGTGTGGTTGCCAGCTATAAGTACCTGGGGGTATCCAATCCTGGCTTACAGAAGTTAGGGAACAATGAGTGTGACGTTTGCGGTCTTGCTGACCAAAAATGCACCATAAAACGTTGCATAGGTCTTAAATGATTGCTAAAAAAAATTCTGCACAATACTATTTTCTCATATATTACCATACATTGCCGGTTACTCCCTTTAACCAAGCTTTAATCATATTCTTCAAGCTTTCAAAATTATGATTTATGGAAAAAGACATTAATGCGAAAAAATGATATAAAAATGTTATTTATAAGTGCAATGAAAGCATTCCTTGATATGTTTGATCATTGAGAGCTGACTAATACTATTTTTTACGCTCAATGAATGTTACAAGTATATTCAGAAGAATAGATAGTTTCAACAAATACCGATAATATTAAGATTGATCAACATTTTTTAAATTGTTTTCAACTGAACCATCATACATTATCATATTGTACTTTGGGTTTGAAAATAAATGAATAAATAATAAGGGCTCATGAAAATTATATCTCAATAATATTTTTAAAATATTTCTTGCTTTACTATACCTGCTTAATATGATCATGCAGTCCTGTGCACTCTTGTTTCATTTGCCCATGTGCGCTCTAAATTATATCAAATCTATAATTTAACAAAGATATCAGATCATTTTTTTCTGTGGGATCGTCGAAGGTTGGAATGGGATTTAATCATGTCAAGAAATGACAAAATATTTATGAAAATAAAATTCCATCCCAGTTTTAAAACCCTTGTACAAAGGTAGTTCTCATAAAAGTGTTGACATAGCGAACGTTTGAAATATCAAAGGTTTACACCATCAGGTTTCTAAGATAAAAGGATTAATCAGCTCCATTACCTGGCATGGTAGTTTAGTTGGGTTACCGCCGGCGATAGTTGCCCGCCTCTCCATCTTCGGCGCATCTATCGTGAACGCCACCGGTTTTTGAACCGGTTTCCGGTCGAGCAGGGGCCCATGAGAACGAGTCCGGGAGGAGGGTGAATCCAGGTTAAGATTTGAAGTCCCCCTGGACAGCCGGGTGATGGGCGACGGTGCGCCGGGTGATGAATTAATAATCTCAGTTTTCCTGCTCTGCTTAACCTTGGATTGCCTTACATCGTCCTCCGTAATATCCGAGTCCGTGCAGTACTGATATTCCACAGGATACGTAGATTTCAGATGGGGCAGGCACAGAGTGTTCCGACGGGATAACTCCGACATCCTGCTCTCATCCGCGTTCACGTCACAAATCCCCTCCTTCAGATCGGTGAGATAGGAGTTGGAGAACATCTCTCCAGCCTCCTCCTCACAGTTGAACAGGGACCCGGAGATATTGGGAGGAGGACGCGTTCTCCGTCCTCCCATCCTCGTCTCACTTACTGTCCTCCCGGTTTTAGCCCTACCCGGAGTATGAGCCGAGGTTGGAAGTTTGAAGAGACTGTCCTGCTCATCGGGCAGGTTGGATGTGGATTGACGAACAGCTCTGGTAGCGAATCCAGGGTGGGAGTTGAGACTGGAGTTACTAGATCTGGTGGAGATACTGTCCCTCTTATTGTACTCTCGGAGTTTAATGTCGGAGTAGGTCAGCTGAGTTGTGAGGCGACGATTCTCAGTCTTTACCTGAAATAAGATGGCTTAAAGAGACAGTTAAGTGTAGTTTTAAGTCTCCATGCAAAGATGGTACCGTTGAAACCTCAATCTGATGAAAAATGTGGGAAAGTGTTTATTTCTCCATTGTTTCTTATAAGCAAAATATGCACTTGTCCCTTTTGAAGAGATATGACAAATGAAAAAAAAAACATGTATATCTAATTCATGTTCAGCTCAGTAATAGGAAACCTCTAAAAAGGTTAGACTTCAGAGACGACTCAATGGAATCTTTTTTAATGACCCTGCGTCCGTTTGTTCATTTCTACTTTTTATCGTTTCATAATCTCTGTTTGTCTGTTTGTTTGTTTGTTTGTTTGTCTGATCATAACTCATGAACCCCTCAAACCGAGAACCACGGAAATATTCTTAGCTTGGTTTTGAGATTCTAAGTTGAGTGGATCGATTTAGTTTTTCACGTTAAAATCGGCCAAGTGCGAGTAAACGACTGAAGTAACTGAGTAACCTGTGGCCGAATTTAAAGAATTTGAGCGGCGGTTTAAATTTAAGCCGCGGCTTAAATATTGTTGGTTCCACTTAAAAATTGTATCAAATGTTTCAAGATTTAAGCCGGCGCTAAATTTAAACCGGGTTTTGGCGGATTTTGGCGGATTTAAACCGCGGCTCAGATTCTTTAAATTCCATCTCTAGACAACGCTGGGTTCCCAAGCTAGTATGATTATACGATGAATTAAATACCTGAACAAGTTCTCGTTTAAGATTGTCAGTGCTGGATTTATCTTTCCGGCTCTAAACAGTAAACATTAACTATCTTAATCTTTTTACAGTAATCAAATCAAATCAAACGTTCTACCCCCCCCCCCCCTATTCTTCTTTGTAATTGATAAATTTGAAATTTCATTGATCCAGTGTTTAATATGTTGAAAGCCTTTATACAGTTTTTGAATCCCCCCCCTTCCAACTCATCTGAAGTTTACATTTGAATTTAAATGTTTAATATAAAATCCCAGATAATATATATATAGATACGCTGGCAGGTAGAAATTTGAGGTCTTGAGAAAAAGTGTAATCAGCACCATCTCTGTCGTACGCATGGCATTTAATCCTCTGGATTGTTGCTAATTTATCACTTTGTTTATGCGTGATAACACTAAATGCGTACTATAGTATCAACAATGTATACTGCATATTGTACTTAATGAAAAAAGTTAATCAATGCAAATAAAACTGAGGTAGGAATTTGACTAGACAAAGTTAAAATGTGCAAGTTGTACTGAATGGCATACGTAAATTAACGCAATTTAAATAAAAATTGTGACTATAAAAGTACACCGAATCTAGGACAAAGTACAACTGATCTGATCATAACGTAAACAAAACGCGTACTGTATGTTTGTGTTACCTAGAAATTTAATTTTATTGGTCAAACAGGTCCAGATAGCAACACTTGAACTATACAGGATGCAATACGCGTACTGTATTTTTATTAAACACAAATGCGTATTTCCTACAGATGGCAGCAGGGGGAGAAAGGAATATAGAAAGTAATCAATTTGCTTTAGATGTCTCTCCTTGCACTTTATCTCAGAGGTACACAAATTAGTTGTCTGCTACAAGCAATTTAGGAAGGAGGTTTCTACCTGCCAGCGTATCTATATATATATATTATCTTTGTAAAATCCTAAAACCTACCTCGTTCAATTCCATACTGAGGTTCTCTTTCTGTTGCTTTACTGACTTTATCAGATCTTTCGCAGCATCATACTTTTTACTAAATATTATTATTATTTAAACGACAACCCATCAATCATTACCGCCCAAAGACAGTACACTGCAGTACAAAAGATGCGTACACCTCTGAAATAACTTTCCTTGCATTATAACCTTGATCCTGATCATCTATAATGCTCCTTAAATTTACTGAAGTACCAATATTGGATAAGCGGGATCAAGCAATCAAGATTTACGATACTCCACACAAATGAACCCGATCTCTAGCCTGGTCTGGTCCAATCTATTCTGTCCTGTCCTGGGTCATTCCATGTCAAGTCAACCACCTATGGACGGCATGTCACAGATTTTGCTGAAATTTTGCATACAATTTGGGATATGAAAAAAAATTCCGGAACCCGAAGATGAGCGTTCTAAGACCTCGGAGGCCGGAGATATGGCTCCGGAAAGTTTCCGATAATTCGAGATTTCGAGGACGGCCTCTATATTTCAAATGGCTCTAACTTTTTTGTTTTAGAAGATAGCTCCAAAATTTTTTCAATTTTGAATAGTTAATCACAAGCCCCTTATTTGGCGTTACAAGAAAAATATCATTAAAATATTATTCACAGGTCATAATTGCATTTCAGCCTCCGTTTGAGGATGTGTACCAATTCCGATTGTGTTGATTTTTTTATATATACTGCCATAAGGAAGGGGTTAGAAATGTTTTTTTATATGTATTTGTTCCCGTTGAGGAGGAGACCTGATAATGTAATGCTAATTTAGATTTCTTAATGTAACTAATAGGTAGTATTTCTGCTTAATTATTGTTATTGTGTAAAAATAAACCTACACCAAAATATTAATATTACACACATGCATTTTTAGTGTACACTAGTTGAAATAAATACTATTGATGGTCTCTTATTATAATTTAGATTCACTTACTCACATAAAAGTATCAAATATTAAATATTTATCAATGTTTAGGAGAGATAACAATAATTAAGCAGAAATACTACCTATTAGTTACATTAAGAAATCTAAATTAGCATTACATTATCAGGTCTCCTCCTTAACAGGAACAAATACATATAAAAAAAACTTTTCTAACCCCTTCCTTATGGCAGTATAAAAATATATAAAAAAAATCAACACAATCGGAATTGGTACACATCCTCAAACGGAGGCTGAAAATAAAGAAATGCAATTATGACCTGTGAATAATATGCAAAATAAGGGGCTTGTGATTAACTATTCAAAACTGAAATTTTTTTGGAGCTATCTTCTAAAACAAAAAAGTTAGAGCCATTTGAAATATAGAGGCCGTCCGCGAAATCTCAAAACATCTGAAATCTTCCAGAGCCATATATCCAGCCTCGGAGGTCTCTGAATGCTCATCTTCGGGTTCCGGGATTTTTTTTTCATATCCCAAATTGTATGCAAAATTTCAGCAAAATCTGTGACATGCTGTCCATCAGGTGGCTGACTTGACATGGAATGACCCTCCTGTCCTTTGCTGTCCTATCCCATTACTTCCAACCCCGACAAAGGACGAATATTCTTTATAGGCTCAAGCGGAGATTGAACCCCGGAAACAATCCAACCCGTCTACCACAAATTAACTCTTCTGCTGTCTGTCAGACTATAACTATGTCCTCACCTAAGTTTGATGTAGTTCTCATTTGTTTCCTGATATTTGGTCTGATAAAGCTGAACTTCTTCCTTGTGCAAGGATTCAAGGGAACTTATCTGTATAATAAAATATATTTAAAATACAATTTTAGACTTTATTAAGTTTTAAGATTCAGCACTCAGCAGGCATAAAGAAATTAACACTTAAAAAAATAACTAAAAAAGCTAAAGGTTAAAAAGAGTATCGATAAAAATCGTATAAATATCCTATTCACTCGAAATAACTCCTACAGTTCCTTTAACTGACCTTGTCGTCCATCTTGTGATTGAACCCCTTGATCTCCTCCTCCAGCTTCTGGATCCTGAGCTCCTTCTCATGCAACTTCTCCGCCAACTTCACCTTCATCTTCGCGCTAGCATCCTTAACAAATCATATCATATCAAAATCAAATCATACCTTATACCGTATATCAAATCAAAGTATATTAAATCAAAGTATATCAAATAAAAGTGTATCAAATAAAAGTATATCAAATCAAAGTATATCAAATTAAAGTATATCAAATCAAAGTATATCAAATCAAACCAAACCAAACCAAACCAAACCAAACCAAACCAAACCAAACCAAACCAAACCAAACCAAACCAAATCCAACCAAATCAAATCTTCTCATATCGAAATCAAATCATAGCATATCAAAGAAAATCAAATCATATCATGTCAAAATCAAATCATAGCATATCAAAGTAAATCAAATCAAATCAAATCATATAAGACTTTTAACTTCGATACTAAGACTAAATTAGCAATAAGTAAGACGACTTGTATTCCTATATTTATTCTAAGTATATCACTGTATCAAAATAATTACCTTCGACATTTCTGCACGAATATCCTGTAGCCTTGCTTCATACTTCTTCTTTTGTATCTCCAGGGCTTCCTTTGTATCTCTACTTCCTAAAATATTAAGTATTTTAATATCATCATTTTATGTAATCTTATTAACTACTTATATATATATATTATATTAATATTATTAACTACTTCCTTTTATCACGAGGGCCTCTATTATATCCTAACTTCTTCTACGTCTTTATTTCGTTGTATCCGTACATACTACATTATATTATAATCTTATATGTCTGAATAAAAAAGTTACATGTTATTGAACTTGTATACTTTTTCTATCATATCAAACTTCCATACTTCTTTGTATGCTTATATTCTACTTCATAGTATTATCTTCTAAAAATTCCATACTTCTTCTATATCTTTACTTCTTTGTATCCTTAAATTATTTAATTCCATGCTTATTTCATAGATTCAGGACCTTCTTTATATCTTTACTTCCTGAATTATGACATTATTATCTTAGTAAACTTCCATACTTCTTCTTTTGTATCTCAAGGCTTTATATCTTGCTTCCTACTATAATATTATTATTTAGGTTTACTTCATTCCATTAGTTTCCTTACTTCTTTGATAAAAATATTATTAGCTTAATAACATCCATATTCCATACGTTTCCATACGTTTTAAAAATTCCTTTCTTCGTTCATTTATTATTAAAATAAACTTCTAAACTTCTTCCCCACCTTGTCTTCACTTCTGTGTACCCTTACTTCTTCAGATATTTTATTTGTATTCTTTACTTCTTTGTATCCTTAAATTATTTAATTCCATGCTTATTTCATAGATTCAGGACCTTCTTTATATCTTTACTTCCTGAATTATGACATTATTATCTTAGTAAACTTCCATACTTCTTCTTTTGTATCTCAAGGCTTTATATCTTGCTTCCTACTATAATATTATTATTTAGGTTTACTTCATTCCATTAGTTTCCTTACTTCTTTGATAAAAATATTATTAGCTTAATAACATCCATATTCCATACGTTTCCATACGTTTTAAAAATTCCTTTCTTCGTTCATTTATTATTAAAATAAACTTCTAAACTTCTTCCCCACCTTGTCTTCACTTCTGTGTACCCTTACTTCTTCAGATATTTTATTTGTATCATTCTAGTAAACTTCAATACCAGAGAATTCTAATTTCCTATATTATCACTTAGAAACTTTTATTTTACAAAAAACCAAATTCAGCTATAAAAGCTTTAAAAAATTGCACTTTTGAGGAGAACAGAAAAATATGTCCAAATAATACATAAACTAGCTGTTCAGAGTAATTATATTGTCAATACTATCACAAACCTTTGCTCTCTGCCTCCTGTTCCAGATCACTCAGCTTGATCTCCGCCTTAGCCAGCTCCTGCTCCAATCCTGACACCTTCTCCTGCAACCTGGAAACCATCTCCTTCTGCGCCTTCTCCTTCTCCTCCATCCTTTCTGTCTCCTCCTTTAGCTTACCCTGCAACTCCTGGAATAGGTTTATGTAAAACTAGGAATTTGATGAAAATTTGGATTTTTGATGTGAAATTAAGATTTTTTATGCGACATTCGGATTTTTGATGTGAAACTGGGATTTTTGATGTGAAATTATAATTTTAATGAAAAATTAAGATTTTGATGTGAAATTAGGCTTTTAGTGTGAAATTAGGGCTTTGATGTGAAATTAGACTTTTGCTGTGAAATTAGGACGTTGATGTGAAATTAGGACTTTGATGTGAAATAAGGGATTTGATGTAAAATTAGGATTTTGATGAAAAATTTAAAAGAAATGTGTAAATTATTAAGCAGAGAAGCCGTTAATGAAAATTAACAGTTTAAAGAACCAAAAACATGGATATCTAATTCATATTTGATTTGACTAATCAAATCAAATCAGACTGTTAGGAACGTCCTACACCCACACGGCGATACGACTAAATCAAGGTTTAAATATGGTGCTGTTGTAAATCGTGAACTGCCATCTTTGAATAGGGCTCCACTTGAAATTTCGCTTCCAATCCCTTTAATATTCACCTTGATTTGGTTCTCCTGGTCCTTTGATGCCTTGATAAAATCATCCTTCATATTGTTTGTGTTGGTAATGAGCTCGGACACACTAGCTGCCAAACTCTCCTTAGTCCTAGAGTAGTCACTAGATTTGAGTTATGTTGGATATTGTTTTTTGATTATTTGATAATTCTGACTTATAACTTGATTCGACACTTCTAATTTATTTAAATATTCTTACCTTTATTTGGTAACTTTTTTCTGATTTTATGATTTTAATTAGTAATTTAAATTTTTTAAATTATTTGTTTTTAATTTAAAATTTAGTCAGTTATTTTTTAGGATTTTATACTTATTAATATATACACATCTTCAAAATGATTTGATAGGTTTTTTTTGTCTGCGTTGTTTTGACCATTCGTAAAATTTAAATTAAATTTTTTTCAACTTTATTATTTTCGCTCATTTCTTGGACAAAAATACTTCAGTTGATTCCGTCCTAATAATTAAAAAAATGTCTCAGCTTAATTTAAATTTCTCACCTCTCAGTTTCTTTCAGCTGTTTCTCTTGAGATTTGCTTTTATTTTTCAACTTTTCAAATTCTACTTTACACTCTCTCAGCTGCGTTATCTCGGTAGAGAGTGTCTCTAGTTCAGATTTACAGGTTTTTAACTGTTCCAATTCTGATTCTAGCTGAACCACCGGGGCAGATTTTTCCTAGAGAAAACGGGAATTTTCGTTAAAAAATGTAAAATAATTTCGAAACATTTGGCGTCGAAAAAATGTATTTACAGATTAAATATTCCAATACTTGTAAGTTTTTAAAATTTGTAAATTTTTGACATGTTTTTAAATTATTCTGTAAATTGACCAGTAATAATTAATACCAGTTGTGCACAAAATCCCAAATGTGAGTAAAACGTCAATTATAATGGGAATTTATATTTTTGAGATCCTTAAAATAGTATTAAATTAAGTCTTCAGTTAATACTGCGGAAAGTGGTCGAAATTGCATCTTTAAGTCGCAGTAAGCAATCGCGTACCAAAACTTGAAATTTGAAAGGAACATGTCTCAAGGCACTCAGTTCACCCCGATAATCTATGCGGATTTAAGTTAGTTACGATGTAAAAAAATGCCATATCAGGGTTTTCGGGATATATTATTCTTAACAAAATTGCGAGCACAACAACTCAAAAATTGCAAAACCTAATGAAAAATGCAGGTGGTATGTAAATTCAAATTTATTAGGGGAAGAATGAATTTCAAGTGGAAAATCCCCCAGAATAATCAACAATAAGAAAAATGTCTCAGAAAATTTGTTATCACAGACAATGTTTAACGATTTAAGTACGAGTGAATCTAACCTGAGCTTCTTTAAGTTTGATCTCTAGCTCCGTCCTGACTTCTTCAGTTTGTACCTTCTCTTTCTCTAGTTTAGTAAACTCATCCTTTACCTGGATACAGGAACTGATTTAACAACCAAATTAATTAAAACTGTTTAGAATTAAGAACTGATAACTCGCCATTAACTTTTATTTTTAACAATGTATCTTTTTTTACCACAACTTTTACCATCTCAAATCAAATAAAATCGAATCGAATTGAATCATGAAGTTTACGGTTTGCTTGAGGCTCCATCAAACAGCCTAGAGGTTTAATTCCCGATTGTGTAACGGGTTTTCAGCCCGGATTGGATTTTGATTATGACCTTTGCTATAAATTTTCCATTAATTTTTTTTTCAAACTATTAATTTGACATATCAAAAGGTTTACATCTTCAGGTTGTAAAGGTATAGGAATTAACTAGAGTTGCAGGCGACTATTCAGTTCTTTAGTCTCATCATTTTTCCATCATTCTTCTATCATTAGATAAATATCACTCAATTGGTCCTCAAATGTATTATTTACTCTTAGAAAACTTTTTCAGGTGCTTAATTTGAACAAGCATATCTGAACATATCTGAAAGAGCACTTTAGGGGAATAAGAAAGTGATTAAAACTAGAGGAAAGTGGATTAAAGATAAAATATGATTTTCACCTTCAAAGTCTCCTTTTTCTCTGCCTCCAGTGCTAGCATGAGATTCTCAACTCTCTTCTTATTCTCCTTCTCTCCCTCGATCAGATCTCTCTGATAATCTGCCAAATTCTTTTCAAGTTTCTCCAGTTTGGATTCCAGCTTATCCTTCTCATTATCCCGCTCTTCAAGCTGAGCCTGGAGAAACTCAACCTTGTGCTGAAACTCTGTGTTCTCTCCAGCAATGGAACTCAAGGAACAAAGTTGTTTTTCTAGTTTTCGGTTCTTCTCCGCTAACTCTCGGATCTCATTGCTCTTGGTAACTCCGGTCTCATCTAGGGACTCCTGAAGCTTGGAGTTCTCGATCACCAGCTTGAGTCTGTTAGCCTCTATCTTCTCTAAACTCTCTTCAAGCTTCTTATTTTCAATCTCCGTTGTTACCCGTTCTTCTGCCAACATGTTTTCAGTTTCAACTAAACTATGCTTTAATTCTTCACAACGATTTCTCAATTTCTCCATCTCCATCAGGTTGAGAGATACAACCTCGTCATGTTTACTCTCCAACTCCTGATACTTGTAATCCCTGTCAGATATCATGTTTCTCAGCTCATCTCTCTCCAAGCAGTGTTCCTCGCACTCGGCTCTCATGATCTCAATCTGGTTCCGGAGCTGGAGAATCTGTTCACCAAGTTCATCCTCTGCTTCCCTGGTTACCCGGAGCTTCTCAGCGTACGCGTTCATCTGCTCGTTCAGCTCCAGGATCTCGGACTCAAGACTAGATTTAGACTCGGAGATTTGATGGGTCTGGCTTTCAACCTCAGAATATTTCCGGCTCATTTCTGTTAGGTCGTCTTCCAGTTTTTGTTTTGCCTTGATCTCGTTGTCGTACTCAAACTCAATTCGTTCTATTGAACCCATCAGTTCCCTCACTTGCTCAACAACTTCCATGAGTTCCGCATCTTTGCTCTCTAGACTAGACGATTTAACTTTCAGTTCGCTTTCCAGGACGGATATCTTTTCAGAGTTATTCTCCAATGTTGAACCGAGCTTTTTTATTTGAGATTCCAAGGTTTGAATCTCTTCGGTTTTAGTTTCTAGCTCGTAAGTTGCTTCTGAGAGTTTGACTTTGAGCTGACCCATTTCATCTCCTGCTCGTCCCAGTTCTTCATACCGTTTGTTCATTTCAGTCTCTAACTCGAGTTTAACATCTTCCTTTTCCTTGGTTAGTTCTTCGATCTTAAGTTTGGATTTCTCAAGAAGTGCATTTTTCTCATCAAGCAAGATACGTTCTAGCACCGCCTTATCATTACTTTCCAGCTCAAATTTATGCAGTATTTCCGCCTTTTCTTTACTTTCCAGTTCGAATTTCTGAAATAGTTCCGCCTTTTCTTTACTTTCCAGTTCGAATTTCTGCAATAGTTCCGCCTTTTCTTTACTTTCCAGTTCGAATTTCTGAAATAGTTCCGCCTTTTCTTTACTTTCCAGATCGAATTTCTGCAATAGTTCCGCCTTTTCGGTAATTTCTTCCTCGAATTTCTGCAGAAGTTCCGCCTTTTCTGTACTTTCTTCTTCAAATTTCTTAAGTAATTCGGACTTTTCGGTACTTTCCAGCTGAAGTTTTTGCTGCAACTCTGCCTTAATTGAAGTTTCCTGATCAAGTGCCTGCTTCAGCTCCGCCTTGGATGAAGCTTCACACTTAAGTTTTTGCTGTAACTCCATCTTGACTGACATTTCTTGATCCATTTTTTGTTGGAGCTCCGCCTTAACAGAAACTTCTCGCGCTAGCGACTTTTGCAGCTCCGCCTTAACTGAAGCTTCTTTTACCAGTTTCTGTTGTAACTCTTCCTTTACTAAAGTTTCATGTTCCAGTTTCTGTTGTAGCTCCACCTTAACAGAAACTTCTCGTGCTAGTTGCTCTTGTAGATCCGCCTTAACCGAACCTTCCTGTTCCAGTGACTTTTGCATCTCTGCTTTAACTGAAGCTTCTTTTACCAGTTTCTGTTGTAACTCTGCCTTAACTGAAGTTTCATGTTTAAGGGTTTCTTGAAGCTCTGTCTTAGATTTTACTTCTTTTATGAGTTGCTGTTCTAATGCTTGCTGTTTCTTCTCATATTCCTTTAAATCTTCCTGACATGAGTTCAATTTGATTCTGGTTTCGTTAAAAGCAACGGATTCTTGTGAAATCTTCTCTTTAAGGTGTTGAGTTTCTGCTGTCAATTCTTCTTTAACAACCTTCAGCTGCTGGACTTCAGCAACTGTTTCTGACAGCTGTTGATTGACAGCTTGCATCTGTTCATTGCTAGTTTTAATCCTGGCTTCTTGTTCAGCTCTCTGTTCTTCAACCTGGCGTTCTAGACCTTGCTTCTCCTCTCTCTCAGAATCCAACTCAATCTAGAGCACACAATATTCGTCATGACGATAATAATGATGATAATAACTTATAAACAATATATAATAATAATAATAATGATAATTATAATGTGGTAAACTGGTAAATTACATAAAAAGATTAAAACAAAAATAAATGATTCCGAAATGTCAGACTTTAACAACCCATCAGGCAAAGTAATCGAAGGAAATGATTTTTCAAGCCCTCCCCCCCCCCCCTCCCTCTATACCTGAAGATTTTCTATTTTCTCCTGAAGTTGGGGTAGAACTAGATCCCCCATATTCTCCCCTTCTGGGCTTCCTAAATTCCGCCTCAGTCCCTAAATAAAATCAAGATTTTAATATAGAACTAGGAAGAAATAATTAATTTTTTGAAAACTTAATAAAATTAATTATTATAAAATTCTGAAGAAAATACGGATATAAAAATGTTCAATGTGACAAACATAAAGTCAGTATTAAAAGTACAACAACAACTCTGTGTCTCAAACAAGTTTAAATCTCAAAGGGAACCCAATGTTAAGCCCCCCAGACTGCCTTCAGATTGCCTGGGATAAAGAGATTCCTGGTAATTTTGTGTCAGGTGTCCGGGACTCAGAGATCTCTGGTAAAGGTATCAGCCAACAAAAGAATTATTATCAACTTGCTGACAAACATATCTTTAAAAAAAACCTGAAGGCGGTTTGGGGGTTCCATGTCGGGTTCCTTTTAAAATCTTGTTATTTTCATTATCATTATTAATATCTTACCATGTTGAGTGTAGGACTAAGCTGATTAGCCAGCTCCAGACTATCGTCTCCATCAATACTCATATTCGTCATATCACACTAAATAAATATTCAATCAATAGTTCAATCAATCTAGCCGATCTATCCAATCGATTAATCAATCAATCATTGAATCAATCAATGAATAAAAACTCATCTACATCCAAATTTTGTATTCGTCATGTCACTCTAAACTCATCAAATACATTGACACAGCAATCAATCAAATCACCAAATATAAGCAATCAATCAACTATCCATACAATCGTCAATTAGTCATCAATTAATCAAATATTAATCAAATATAAATATAAATAAACTAATTATGGTTATCAAAAGGAAAGTTATCAAAAGGAGGGGGAGGGAAAAATATTTTTCAAGAAAATACATACCCCTGCATTATGCAACCAATCAGTCAAATATTCAAACACTCAACCATTCAATCTATTAACCAAACAGTGAATTAATTAGTCAATAAATCAATGAATCATCTAGTCAATGAACCACCTAATCACTCAATGAACCACACAATCTGATATCTTTGTTTACCTTCAAAAAACTTGAAGGGGCCATGGAAGGACGCCCTGAGAACACAGTTGAATTACTCTGCTGGAACAGGTCTCTCATTTGACCCTGGAGTTCATCTAAAAGAAAGAATTTAACATTGGAAATTAGAAGGAAGGTGGTGTCAAAATGAGGCAAAGGAAGGGAGGGGGTATTAAAAAGGCAAAAAAAGGGGGCGTTAAGTAGAGTCGAAGGAAGGGGGTGATAAAGACATTTCGAACAACTGCAGTGTTTCGGATCCATATCATTTTGATTCGGATCCGAGGTTACTTTTGATTCTGTGAATCGGATTTTCCCTATTAAATGTTATGCAAGGTTATAATTTATAAACTATAGTAATCCTAAAGTTAAAAATGTCTAGGGCATTTTAGGATTCAGGACATTTTAAGGATCCTGGATATTTAAAAAAAACCGGGAAAATTTCAGAATCCTAGACATTTTAAGGATTAAGGAAAATTTCAGAATCCGGGACATTTCAGAATCCCTGACATTATAGGGATCCAAGACATTTTAAGTGTCTAGAAAAATTTCAGAATCCGGGAAATTTTAATAACCTGGACATTAAAGGATCGGGGACATTTTAAGATCCGAGATTTTTTAGGATCTAGAACATTTTAGGATCAAAGGATCCGGAAAATTTAAGAATCCCAGACATTTAAGGATCCAGAGCATTTGATACCATTGAAACTGTAGCCGATAATGGCGAGATATCTTTAGACCAAGAAAAATATTATAAAAATGTATTATATTTTCATTTTAAAATAACAAACAAATATTATAAATACTAGAAATGCAAGGCACTTCGCGCCCTTCTTTCTAGGTTTTTAGGGCGCTTCGCGCCCATCTTCTATTTAAATTGTGAACAAGTTCTTTTTATTTACATTTAAAAACAAAGAAGATGATTGTTTAGGCACTGATCCCTGGATTCGGTGGTTAAACTGAGTGAGGACGACGACTTTCTGTACTAGCGCTGTGCTTAGCTTCCTCTCTCTCTCTACCTGTACTGTACTGCTGACGTGGACTATGGTTGGGGGGAGTTTTGCGGGCCTTCCCCCTCCTCCCGGTTTCTTCCTGTCTGGGCTCAGTCTTTATCTCTACCTCTCACGTACTACATCTTTTAAAAGGAGAGTAACAGTTTTTCACCGATTCAGTTATTTACCCACTTATTACTTATTTACTTATTATTTATTTACTTTATTTTTTATTAACTTTTCATTATTATTTATTTATTCTTGTCACAACTATCATCTAATCACTCATTATCTATTTATCTCTTTATTTATTCGACTATCCTATTATTTACTCCTTCTTACAGTTATTTATTTACCTATTCAGTTATTTACCCATTTATTATTTATTTACTTTATTATTTATTAACTTATTTATTATTTATTTAAGTTTTCCCAACAATTATCTAATCACTCATATCTATTTATCCCGTTATTTTATTTGAATATCTTATTATCACTCCTTCTTATTTTTATTCATTTACCAATACAGTTACTTACCCATTTATTACTCATTTACTTTATAATCCATTAACTTATTCATTATTTATTTATCTTTCCCAACTATTATCTAATCACTCATTATCTATTTATCTCTTATTCATTTGACTACCTTATTATTCACTCCTTCTTATACTTATTTATTTAATCTACCTTAACTCAACTTAATTCCCAATAAATCTCCACAATATGACCACTTTGATTTCAATTAATTTACTCCTACACTTCTTAACCCTATTTTACTTTCAGTCATGAGTAGAAGGAAAAAAGAAACCAACATAGAAAGCTCATCGGGTTTCTCTAACCCCTCCGATTTATCCCTAGAAGAACTTGAGTCCATCTCTATCTCCTCCCTCGAGTCAATCAATAACTCACTACTCTCCAACTTAAACTGGAACCAAGGTGCCATCGGAATAGTTTGCCTCACCCTCAGCGCAGACAACCAAAATGTAGCCTCAGGCAACCTAGTATTACTAGGAACTCTCTTCAACACTAAAACCATCAACGCCAACCACTTCTGGACCTGCAACTCTCCAACCTCCCTCACCATCAGTATTCCAGACCTTACCATCTTCACATTCCCCGACAGCACCATGGTCTCTAACTACGTACCCTCCTCGGCTTTCTCCTTCCACTTCTCCAGAAACAACTCCATAATGCAACCTTCAGATCTCTCTTCTACAGAACTTTCCGACTTCTGCCTCAGAGCCTTCGTCTACCCTACCTCCGACTCCTATGCCAGGATTCTAATCCTTCTCTTCCCCGCCTCCGAGGACTTGTTAGCTACCTTCCCTCTCTACTCAGACCACCGCTTTCCAGGCATAAAACTCTGCGATTACGAGTTTCCCTTAGCTCCAGCAGGTCCAGTCTCTCCCTTAAGAAGATTCTGGGGTTTCCCGCTAGTTCCGGCAATTTTCCCCTTTACAGAATGGACTCCGGACTCCCTACTACCTACGGGCCTATGCCTCAGATCAGCCATGAGCAGTATACTCAGATCAGCAGTACTCCCAGACTCCAGCTCTCTTGCAGGCTACAAAAAGAAGCTTGCTGATCTCCGTACTTCAGGTTCTTTCACCAGCCGTTCTAAGCTACCAGCTCTTCTTTGGCCTCAACTCAACTCTCCAGATGCTCCTGACCTACCCAGCACTGGTATGTAATTACGTTACCTAACCTTTTTTCACTTCCTCTAACATAACACTAAATTATATCACTCCAACTTCATTTCTATTCCCTATATTTACCTACTACATTTATTTCCATGCTAACTACCTTTGTACAACTTGACCTATTATACCAGTTAATTCAATTATTTACAATGTTAATTCTCTCAAGACTACCACTCAATTATTCACACCTACTATTGTACCTTCTCTTACTTTCTAGATAATTATTTTATTTATTCTTTAACATTAAATAAACTCTCTCAATTTACCACAAGAATTAATTCATCCTACCACCTACCATTACAAACTTTATTTTAACAGCCTTATTGCTATAGCTTCCATTTAATTTATAATTTATAGTATTAGTTTTCTATTCACAAGAAAACTCTTATTCACTTAACTCTTTATTACCTGGTCTCTAAATAGATCCCAAAAAACTTCATTTCACTTCCCAAGGGACACTCCACTATCTTCCCAAGGGTATTAATTACCAATTCCCAAGAGGTTTATTTGTCTTAAATCACAAGAGGATTACTTTAAATCCCAAGAGGATTATCTTTAATTCCCAAGAGGACTATTTTAAAATCCCAAGAGGATTATTTAAATCCCAAGAGGATTATCTTTAATTCCCAAGAGGATTATTTTTAAATCCCAAGAGGATTATCTTATAAATCCCAAGAGGACTAATTTATGATTCCCAAGAGGATTATTTATGAATCCCATGAGGATTATTTATGAATCCAAGAAGATTGTTTGGAAATCCCAAGATCTTTACTTTATAAATCCCAAGAGTATTATTCTATAAAACCCAAGAGGACTATAAATATTAACCACCTACTTCATCAACTCATACCTTAACTTTTTCAGTTTACAAACCTCAAGCATTAGCTGGATCCATGAAATACGGACCCACAGGACTTTTTACTCCAAACTCTTTTACTTCTATCACAACCAACCAAGAACTAACAACCTCCCTCGCCGTTTTAGCCAACCACTCTCTGACTAAGAAGACCTGGTCGTCTTACTCAACTGCTGGGAAAATGCTTCAAAACTGCTGCACAGAAACAAATACCCCCTTGTCCTACCCTCTACCTGAGAACACCGTCATCATCTTCATAGCCTGGCTCAACAACAGAGGTCTAAAAGCCAGTTCAATCAACAGTTACCTGTCAGGAATACGCCAAATCCACCTAAGTGGATTAGTCTCTAAATATTTACATCTACTCTCTACTCACCTATATTTTAGATTACTTGTCTCTTTAAGATTAGTCTCTAGATATTTACATCTACTCTCTACTCACCTATATTTTAGATTACTTGTCTCTTTAAGATTAGTCTCTAGATATTTACATCTGCTCTCTAACATCTCCTTCTCTTGAGTCACTGATTCAAGCTTGTTCTCAATTCCTAAGGAAACAAATCATTAAAGATGTACTTTTTGTTTGTTAATAACTCATGAATAAACTATAAAGACGATATTGGTCCAGGTAAGGTTCTGGTCTTACTCCTGGATCAAGCTGAATGACCCGATCAACATTTGTAGTTGAAAACTGGAGGTTCTTATTCTTTAAAACCCTTAAATTCCCATGTCTTATTGTTATTATTATTATTTCGTACGGCGCTAACCTTCAAAGAAGGTGTACACACTATGCCTCTCAAGGATTTCCTTTAATGTTTATTGGTTGAATGAAACCAACCTGCTAGATATTCTTCCCCCTTTTTTTTCTCCTCCAGAAGAAGGTGAAATCTGTCTCGCAACTCACTCTCCTAGAAAAAATTCAATTTTAAAATTTTACATTTAAAAATTTGGTTTGTTTAACACAACTAGTTTCAAGGAAGAAATTTTTTATCAGTCAACGTACCCGAGAAAAATACAACAAATACATCAATCAATCAACGAATTAACAGGGGTGTATATTTTCTCCAAAAATCACTTTTCTTCCCACCCCCTTTGAATTAGATGCTCCAGACCGCTATATATAGAGATAAATATTATATATCTGTACGATATAATACGAAGTGATATCTGCAAGATGCTCCAGACCACTATATATAGATAGATAGATGCTAGATATCTAAGCAAGATAATACGAAGTGATATCTACTAGATGCTCCAGACCGCTATATATAGAGATAAATATTATATATCTGTACGAGATAATACGAAGTGATATCTGTAAGATGCTCCAGACCGCTATGTATAGATAGATAGTGTCCGTGTTTGACAAACACGTATCCTTCTTCGCACTCAGCAATATCAACAGTAAAATAACTTAATGTCCCCATTTTAACGAAACCTATCTCTTTATTGTATGTCGAGTAAAAAATGTTGGTAATGGGATTGATTTATCTCCCTGGCTCCTCAAGATGTTTAAAACTTGGAAATACCTTGAGTATACATTTAATCCTGAACTGAGTTTCTCTGGAGAAAATGTTGGAGTCGACCAGCAACTGTTGAAGTAAAGAATGATTCCGTTCCACACTTCCCAAATACATGAACACTGTCACCAACTGTAAAACAGTAACATTAGAATTATTTATTACTAACAAAAAGGGACCAGCGTTGGCCGTGGAATTAAAAAAAAAAATATTTTAATTTTTAAGAAAAAAACATTTTGAAGAAAAAATATGTAGGAAAAAAAATTATACTTGAAAAACTTTTTTTGGTCTATGTTACCCCCAGGGTACCCATGGGTTCCCTAAAAAAAATCATCCAATTTTGTCCCACCGTTTGTCCAGCTATAGCTAACACTGGTTTCCACATGTACGTACATGTACATGTATGTATGTATGTATGTATGTATATATATATATATATATATATATATATATTATATATATATATACGCGTAATGCGTATTTTTAGGGTTTTATTCGCTGAATTCGTAAAAATACAAGACTTTAGATGAAAATTTATGAACTTTTGGGAAAACAATATCAAAAGAAAGAAAAAAATTGCCTTTTAATGTCCATTTTTTCATTGTTTTCCCCCATATCATCAAAAATCATCCCCTAACTCTGAAATATATACACTCCTGCCTATCAATCAATTAATCGATCTTGTTTGATCTGAGAGTGACCCAAGTTTGGGTTAACTGGACTAACAACAGAGTTAAACAAAGTTACGAAAGAAAATACAGTGGGACCCATAACTATACTATGGAGTGCGAGGACGACATTTAGACAACCACGTGTGTTTATAGTTTATTGTTTATTAATCCTCAGGAACTCGTATAGAGTTATTATGAGGATGATTTTGTTGCTGATTGTTCTTTCTGGTTTATTTATTTTTTAGATTTACATGTTTCTTACAGCAGCTCATAGATTCTTTCTATATTCGTCGTATCTTCTTTTGAAGATACTCACAGTAGAAGATTCTTTGATGACTGATGGAATCAAGTTCCATTTTCTGGTTTACCCGAAAACAGTAGAAATTACTTCTTACATTTGTTCTGGAGATCTGGATTTCAAGATTTAAAGGGTCTGTTGCATTTCTAGTCAGTCGAATGTGATTAATCCTGGTAAACCAAGTTGCTGGATTTACATTATTGAAACCTTGAAGTATTTTGAACGTTTATATCATGTCAGCAGGTTCTCTTCTTTTCTTCAGCGGAAGCAGGTTTAACTCTTTCAAGTTTTCTTCATAAGATTCACCATGAAGCCCGGAAATCATACGAATAGCGCGCTTCTGAACTTGTTCTAAGGAATTCAAATCAGCTTCAGTCCATGGCCTGTGATTGATGTTGTTATAGCAATTAGCTTTAGCAGTTTACGAACACTGCAAAATTGCTTTATTTCATGTTCATGGAACAATGTAAAAAGTCGTCTTCATTGTCTGAAATTGTATCGCTCTCTTAGTATAATATATACTAGAACTCACCATATTTATTGAGATATTTAACGATTCTTTTGCTGCTTGATCTCTTTTCTCCTGCTTCAATCTCTGTATCTCCTGTTCTAGTCGAACCCTGGGTAAATAAATAATTTAATCAACCTTTATTAATCGTTCATAACAATTCCCAACCGTTTTGAATCGAATCGAATCGAATCGAATCGAATCGAATCGAATCGAATCGAATCGAATCAAATCGAATCAAATCAAATCAAATCAAATCAAATCAAATCAAATCAAATCAAATCAAATCAAATCAAATCAAATCAACCGTTAAGATCCGTTTTCACAGTTCTAAACCACTCTTGACCACTCTAAATCGTTCTTAATTGTTATCAACTAACCCGTTTTCAAACTTTCCCGCCAACCCATTTTCAACCATTATCAACCGATCCCAACCATTCCCAACAAATCTCAACCCCTCCCAACAATTCTCAACCGATCCCAACCATTCCCAACAAATTTCAATCCCTCCCAAACATTCTCAATCGATCCCAACCATTCCAGGTCGTTCTAAATCACTCCCAATCGTTACATCTTTAAAGATTCTCAAAGTTAGAATTTCTTACTTTTCTATTTTTAAAGTCTTAAGTTCCATGGTTGAGTACTGTTTCTCCGTTCTCTCTGACTCCAGTTCCACCTTGAGTTGACGGAGTTCCTTGGTTCTCTCAGCCAACATTAGATTGGTCTGAAGAAACTTATTATATAAATCTTTATTGGTTCTAATGCGAGACAAAAAATATCAATAATGATCACAGCTGAGTGCATTAGATTAAAAATTGCATAGTTCAGATTGGTCTGAAGAAACAGTTCCAGGTTGATACAGGAAATTAATCGAAAAGACAAACTATATAGATACAAATATTGATTAAAGGTTTATTTTTGTGTTGGATATGATAAACAAGCAGTGAGAAATTCCTTCAATGCAGGAAATAAAATACTTATTTGAACTGTTTGTCTGCCCGGAGAACCCCAACCAGGAGAATACTGGAATACTAACCTGAGAAGAAACAGGACTGTCAACTGTTTGTCTGCCCGGAGAACCCCAACCAGGAGAATACTGGAATACTAACCTGGGAAGAAACAGGACTGTCTACTGTTTGTCTGCCCAGAGAACCCGAACCAGGAGAATACTGGAATACTAACCTGAGAAGAAACAGGACTATCTACTGCGTCTGCCATGAGAACCAGAACCAGTAGAATACTGGAATACTAACCTGAGAAGAAACAGGGCTGTCTACTGTCTGTCTGCCCGGAGAACCTGAACCAGGAGAATACTGGAATACTAACCTGGGAAGAAACAGGACTGTCTGCTGTTTGTCTGCCCGGAGAACCCGAACCAGGAGAATATTGGAATACTAACCTGGGAAGAAACAGGACTGTCAACTGTTTGTCTGCCCGGAGAACCCGAACCAGGAGAATACTGGAAAATAACCGGACTCCCGGGACTAGCTTTCTTAGGTCTATAAAAATACACGTTTATTTGAAAGGGAAAAAATCGATACTTACATTATTTTTACAATTAGCTAACAATTGCATTTTAAAAAAAATAAATAAAAAATTTACGTTTATCCATGTTGAAAGAACTGTAAACTACATTTCAATTGACTCTCCATGCAAAGATGGCAATGCAAGATTTACGAGGATATCCTTAAACGCTTCGTCTTACCAAGCATTAATTAGACATACATGTTCTTTGTTTATTTAATCTGTTCAGTTTATTTGCGACTTCTCTGCGAAAGTAACTTGCGATTTTTTGCTTACAGGAAACAATGGAGAAATAAATACACAGGAAAAAACGACCAAAATTTTAAAGAAATTATGAAATTATTTTTCCTATCCAAGCCATTTTCCTTCCTATTCCCACCTGGTGAGATTACAACTGGATATCCTGGCTCTAGCTGAAGGTTCAGCTAGGAGACCCGTCTTCTCCGATACCCGGGACATTATCATAGTAGTTAGAGTAGCAGAGTCTAGCATACTTTTCTGCTCAGACATAGCCTAGAGTAGAGGAGTATACATAAATAGATACTAGATTTCTAGAAAGATAATAGGAAGTGATATCTACAAGATGCTCCAGACCGCTATATATATAGATAGATAGATACTAGATATCTATAGAAGATAATACGAAGTGATATCTGCAAGATGCTCCAGACCGCTATATATAGATAGATAGATGCTAGATATCTATACAAGATAATACGAAGTGATATCTATTAGATGCTCCAGACCGCTATATATAGAGATAAATATTATATATCTGTACGATATAATACGAAGTGATATCTGCAAGATGCTCCAGACCACTATATATAGATAGATAGATGCTAGATATCTAAGCAAGATAATACGAAGTGATATCTACTAGATGCTCCAGACCGCTATATATAGAGATAAATATTATATATCTGTACGAGATAATACGAAGTGATATCTGTAAGATGCTCCAGACCGCTATGTATAGATAGATAGTGTCCGTGTTTGACAAACACGTATCCTTCTTCGCACTCAGCAATATCAACAGTAAAATAACTTAATGTCCCCATTTTAACGAAACCTATCTCTTTATTGTATGTCGAGTAAAAAATGTTGGTAATGGGATTGATTTATCTCCCTGGCTCCTCAAGATGTTTAAAACTTGGAAATACCTTGAGTATACATTTAATCCTGAACTGAGTTTCTCTGGAGAAAATGTTGGAGTCGACCAGCAACTGTTGAAGTAAAGAATGATTCCGTTCCACACTTCCCAAATACATGAACACTGTCACCAACTGTAAAACAGTAACATTAGAATTATTTATTACTAACAAAAAGGGACCAGCGTTGGCCGTGGAATTAAAAAAAAAAATATTTTAATTTTTAAGAAAAAAACATTTTGAAGAAAAAATATGTAGGAAAAAAAATTATACTTGAAAAACTTTTTTTGGTCTATGTTACCCCCAGGGTACCCATGGGTTCCCTAAAAAAAATCATCCAATTTTGTCCCACCGTTTGTCCAGCTATAGCTAACATATATATATATACAAATATTATTATTACTATTATATAGATTATTGTTATTCTGTAGATTTTTGTGTATTTTTCACCAAGTGCAAAGCTGAAATGATTAATCTAAACGTTATTTCAAAATGTAACTAAATTAAATAATATATATATATATATAGTACATGTAATGTACATTTTTCAACCCAATATAGATTTAAATAATAATTTTGGACTTTTGACCAACATTACCACATACGATTCCCCCAACAGAGGGAGGTTTTGTTATTTAACGTCCCTTGGGACAAGTATGTAAAATAACAACCTGCTCTGCGAAGTTTCCGATAAAAAATTCGCGCATTTTCATCTAAGCGACATTAAAATTGTGAACAACTACTTTTTCGGGAAATTAAAAATTTTACTTAACCACGGGTTCCCTCGACCAATTTTGTCTACGCTCTGGATGTTTTGTAGACAAAATTGGTCTTGAGAACCCTAGGTATAACTTCCCTGTAACGTAATTGTAAATAATTACTAGCTCTCCCACCCCACACAAAACCTTTTACTAACCGAATAAAATAGAACCATCTAAACAATGAATTACTATCTAATACTTCAAAGGAAAATATTTCGTGAATATGTTCACGAATTGCATTTGTTTTGATATAATGTTTTCGACTAGCTGCATAATTTAGTTTGTTCTTAATACACGCTACAGAAGAGTTCTTTCACGTAAGCTTTCCGCTCTTATCTAAAAATTGTGCACCGTAAAAATGTCTCATTGGTATTAAATGAACCCTTAAGTTTTTCTCTACAATACAGCACTTTAAGCTCAACTACCATGTCTTGCCGATCTCTCCCTTTGAGGCATTATTGTACACTGTATAGCAGTGCTTAGGATCCGGATCCGCAAAAAAAAAAAATTTATTTTTCAAAATGTGCAAAACAGCGTTATTTTTCCTTAAAAATATCCTATTTTGAACTGTTTAAAAGATTTTAAAAATATTCTCAGGGTCTAAGGTTTCTATCTTGCTCAAATCTTAACTCAGACCTCCACAGTGCAACCCCCCCCCCACACCCCCTTTCATAACTAGAGAGAGGGGTGGGGGAAGAAGTCTCCCTTTTCCCCATTGCAACTAAGCAAATTAAGTCTTCACAAATTAAGGTGTAAGGATGTGTAAGAGTGAGGGGGAAAGGGAGGGGGCGCACAAATGCTAAAAAGATACAGATGCTAAGGAACATCTTGTGTTCCCAGTATAAAGAGACTGTTCTCTGCACTGAAGATATTCAAATCAGACCTAAGGAGTTGCCTGAAGGCAGATATTCTAAACGCCCTCCTTCTACTAAAAGCTAATATGAATTAGACCAGTTTTTTTTCATCCAATGTAAAAAAAATCAAACTAGTAGAAAAATAGTATAAAAAAATGTTAAAATGTTAAACATTTTTTTAGGTATGAAAAGATATTTGAACTAAAATCCATTTTTTTGAAAAGCGGATCCAGGATCCGGATCAAAATTAAATGGATCCCAAGCACTGCTGTATAGTGAACACTGAGCGGTGTACAGAATAACCCAACCAAAAAGACTTTCTGGGGTGCTTCCTTGTGTACATCTCAGGGGTTGTGTATATTTTTCACAATTGACACCCAGGGTGAGGAGTGGGGGGAATGATTTTTCATGATTTTTTTTTTGTGGGGAGGGGGGAAATGAAATGGCATACTTTTTACCCAAAAATTCATTCATTTTCCCCTATTCAGCCCACAAAAATCCTAAAACATTATATAACTTCTGCAAAATATGTTTTTTTTTTATAAATGGGGGGAGGGGAAGAAAAATGACTTTTTAAGAAAACATACACTCCTGCATGATACATCTTGATATTTAAAGAAAATGTGTCCACGGAGAAGATTAAGATTTTACCTTAATAAGTTCATCCTCTGCCCCTTCCGCTGCCAGTTCAACACACACAATCGACACATTCGGGAATTCCTGGAATAGAAAATAAGTATATTTAAATTGATCCTTTGTCGACCAAGTCCGTTGGCATAAACAAGGGGGCGAATGTAAACCCATCCCCCCCTCCACCTAATAATCCATGGGAAAAAAATAAATGTGAATAAATTTTTATAAAACTATATATCATTCTTACTCAATTCATCGTAAATTTCATAATGAACGTGCTATAAAGCAATCAATAATATACATTATCGCACGTGAGCTATAAAGTTTTCGATTGGTTCCCGGATTTTCTCCAAAAAAAAAGGATATTTTCAAAATAATTGTTTTCCATTGAAATGAAAATAAAAGCTCGGGACAAAATTAAATCTAAAATGGCTTGAACTCCTTGAACCTTCTCGATAAAGAGAAAATTTCTGTCCAAAAACTTTAAAACACTGCAAACCAAAATAGCAGTGTTATAAATAGTTATAAGCTGTTAAATGCTTAATTTACCTTTTTTAAATTATTTTATTTTCTTGAAATGTTTGGCTTGCCGTTTCTTGTGCTAGATAATAATAATAAATGACCTTAAAGGGAAAATAAAAAATCTTGGGTAAAAGTATGATCAAGGAAGAAAAACTTGCTTTATAATGTACAATTTTTCATTTCCCCCCCAGATTTTCAAAAATTCTTGTAAATATACACTCCTTCCATCTTTTAATCCCATAGGGTTGAAGCTATTTAGAGCTGTTGTGCCTAATTTACCTTTTCTAACAGTATTTTTATTTCTTGAAATGTTTGGCTGGTTGTTTCCTGTGCCGAGGATCCCTCCAGAAACTGAACCATGAACCATGAGAAAAACTTTCCTATAAAATATAATTATTATTATTGAAATTTGTAATTAGTTCAAAGATGCACACATACAATAAAAGCTTTGCAAATGTAAAGTTGAAAAATCCATACAATAACAAAAATTTCTTTGTGATAAGGTTTACTCGGTGTATTTTTTCAAAAGTGATTGCATTCAGGTCGCACAACAATAAAAAGACATCAAAACAAGCGAAAATTAACTAAAAAGAAGTGGAGTCCAAAAATCCATCCCAAGGAAATTACCAGTATTGTAAAAGCATGCGGCAAATAATTAACATTAATAAATGTGGTGGCGACTGGCAATAAGAAAAACACTCACCGAAAAAAAACTTAAATTAAAATGACATTTGAGTATAAATTGAAATATTTATGGTCCTTAGAACACGTAACTTGATTGTTTCCAAGTATTCGTATACAACCCCCCCCCCCCCTCCTATTAATTTTGTACATGCATCATATGTACCACATAGATATAATTGGTCATGTAGCCGCAGCACCCGGCCCCCTAGCCTGTTCGGAACAAGACACGATGTCCCTTAACCTTTCCTAGCCGCAGTGCTCGGCCCCCTGGCCTGTCCTAGCCGCAGCACTCGGTGCAGTCCAGAAATTGTCTAAACCCTAATATACTAAATAAATAATAATTTTCCTGAAAATTGGTTGGTCATATACAAAACTGATAGGATTGGAGGGCCGCGCGGGGGGGGGGGTCCAAAAATCGTATTCTAGAACGTACCCCGTAATTTCATCACGCAGTATTTAAGGGACGCAACGCCAAATATTTGCCTTTAACATATTATTCCATTTCATGTGCCACCTTATAAAAGAAAATCAATTAAGCATTCTTTTTTACATACATAAGGGGGCCGGATGGGGGTGAACGGTATTACTGAAATGCGAATTTTTCTTACCGTTTGTTAGAGATACTAGAGTTTTAGTATTAAAACCATTGTTCACTCCCCTCACCCAGCGTAGGCATGTATCCGACCATGTAGAGCTCTCCTCCATTTTGTAACTCCAATCCAGCTATTTTTAATTATATCCGTAAGACATTTTTTCTAAAACTAAATTAACATTGTGATGTGCATTAACATTAAAAAAATATATTGTCAGTAAACTAGGTTTTTGATAAACATTTCTTTAAAAGTCAACTTGTTTATAAATTAATACTTATCCCGTACAATGCAGAGAGTGAGAAAAAAGTTTGAATTGTGCAGTCTGCAGACGAGACGTTATTTCAGTTGGTGATTCGCGCCTATAAATCGAAATTAAATCTAGAATGCCGCGTCATATGAGTCGTAGATTTGGAAATAGGGTAAAAATTGAAGACGACAAGCGGAAAATCACTTTTATTGAATGGTGTATTTGTGGACCTACGCCCATCAAAATTACATCAAAATAACGTCATATGACGCCATAAAAAATTTTGTGTTTTAAGATTTAAATTTTGCTATGTTTTCCATTTCAAATAGTTCACCGTAGTGCCCATACGACCTCCGAAAAATGACTATCCGACCTTCAAAAAGAGCCCATTCCGACCTACAAAATTGAGTGGCCGTCCGACAGCTACAATTAATTATTTCTACCCTAATGCGCTATAGGCATGACAAAAGCTGCTAAAGGTCGGATGGGCAAGAATATATGCCCATCCGACCTAGTTGTCGTAGGTCAGATGTTGCAGTAGGTCGGATGGGCAGTAATAGCGGATGGGCAATAGGATTTCATTCGGGAACCTATACTCATCCGACATAGAGAGAAAACTAACCTAAAATTGCATAAGATCTTAAAACAGGTTAGGTTATGTTAGGTTAAATTTAAAATGGGTATAGGGTGGAGTTAGATGGGTTATGACGTACGCGTTACGTTATAGTTATAGGGAATCGATATAAATCCGTCAGAAGTTGTCGTATCAATAGAACCAACGAGACTAACGATCGATCGAATCAATGTATGTTTTGAAAAAAAGCTATTTTACGTAATTAACAATTAGAATCTCTGTTTGTGCAGGGGCAAGTTTGGCCTGCGGTGCTCACCTTCTTTACCTATAGCTGGGATTTCTAACATTTGTGCCCCCCCCCCCCCGCACTATCCAAATTTCTAACGACGGGCCTGGGTCGCCTGGGTAGTGGGTACGAATTGCGGTCCTCGGACCAATCGTTTGTTACTGCTCCGTAGCAAGCTTGAAGTTTTCAGTTTTGTCATGTTTCGTAATCGTAACTCGTAGAACACCCTGTGAATATGTGAATGTTTACTTGATTTAACATTCGATGTTAAAGAAAGATGCCCGAAACCTCACAGAGTAAAAAAATAGGAATTAGAAACATTAGTTCCACATCTTTTGAAAATATATTTCGGTCTCTTCATTTCTAACGATATATAATAAAATCATCAAAATCAATATTTAAACTTTACACAAGAAACAAAAAACAAAAATACTTTATAAAAAAAAATTTAAAAATTGGTTTTCAAATTCACATAAAGAATGTTTAAAGACAATTGTTATATTCCTTGAGATTTGTTTCTGTCGTGAAGATTCCAAACAAACTCAGAACAGTTTAAATTTATGTTTTAGTATAAAGTGGGGGTGGGGCTCGATCTAATTAACGAACTTCTACGGAAAAAGAGGGTTGGAGAGCAGAGAGGGGGGTGGCTGTTAATAGGGGTATTTAAACCTTTTAAAAAGTTGAACATAAACAATATTCTTTTTTTTAAATATACTGAATTACAGTTTACAGCTGAATAAAAACTATTTTCTTCTGTTCAATCCTCTCAGTTCAGTCATAAAGTCTCTGATGTATTTAGATTCTCGTATACTTCAAGTACTTTTCTCACATGTAATACAATAAACTACATTTCTGGTCTTACAGTTGAAAGTTCCATTAATATCAATCTTCGTACTTGTAAAACTGTAAAACTGTTCCAGGCTCTAGGGACAAGTTGGGCAATTTAAACCGCAAGGTTTCATTCCAGGTATAAGCTCCTCTTTGGCCTCATTCTGGGAGGACTTGGAATTCTGAACCGGATGAGTTTATCTCTAAGATAATGAGGTCTCCTATGGGTAACCATAGGTGGGTTTTGGAAAACCTCTTCCATCCAAGGATCCTAGTTCATAGTTCTCCAATGTTTTGTATAATGGAGGAGATAGAGGGACAATATAACATGTTTATTTTTTAAAGTTGAAAAAGCTAAATTTCACAAATTTCCAAATGGGCATAACAACAACCATGTAAATGTGCTTTGTGAAGCTAATTGAACCTTCATTTCTAAACTCCATATTTTTTAGAGTAAACGGGGTATGATACTGATAGTTATCTATACTCTGAAACAGGGGCGGATCATAAAAAAGGGGGGGGGGGAGTTCAATCTCCAATAAATTTGTAATTCAGTGGGAAGAGCACCGAGCGAAACTTGGCGAGCGAGGAGGGGGTGTAGGAGGGGAAGCCCCCGCAAAATTTGTATAAGGAATTAGCATTTAAAGTGAGTATTTTAAGTGCTCAAAATACAAAATTACTTATAAAATATGTAAAATTATTGCTTAAGAAAAACTTTTATATCAAAAACTATATCGATGGTTTCGTTTTTTTGTGACTAAAGACTAAAATGTGCTTCAATGTTAAAATCATAGCAAATTCTTAAGATAGGAAAGAATCATATTCTATTACTTACAGGGTTTGTTTAAACTTTAAATCTATCGGATGGGTGAAAAGTAAAACTATTATGATTTATCAAAAGTTACGAAATGACTGCAACCCTCTGAGGGAACACACACACATGGGCAGCTTACAATATTTTCCAGGGGTGGGGGGGGGGGAAATTAAGTTAGAACGCTCGAAGCGCGCCAGTATTTTTTATCCCCCTCAGGCACTCAGAGGCGTACTCAGGGGAGGGGGCTATAATGGCTCCCCCTGGATCAATGAAATCTACGGTTTCAAGGTTTTTGATGGCCTAAATGGATGCTGAGCTCCCTCCCCTTCCTAGAAAGAAAGAAATATCAAGTCTCCCCTGAACATATTCATGATTTCGCCCCTAAATGCGCTCCTGACAAAGAAAACATTTATTTTCTAATTACTGTGCAAGATGTAAAAAAGTAAGTTTTTCCTCAGAAGTATGATTACTCATAAAATAATTTATACTTTATATGCAGATCCCAGAAATTTAAACATTTAAGCCAGTTAAAATTTACATTTATTAAGTAAAACATGGAGGTGTAGAGAACAGAGGTCTGGGGAAGGGGACTCAAAGAAATCATTTAAGGTAGCATAAACAAGATTTCAATTGACCGACAGGGTTACCCAAAAATGATAAGACTCTAATGACGACCTTAAAATTCTAATTTACAGCGATCTGTAGGTTATATTTGGTCTCTAAAATTATAGCCTGAAATTGAGAGTTACGAAACGATTTGACAAAATAATCCAAGGTTCAAAGTTGGAGGAAATAAAGACTGTATCCTTTGTATGTATCCCTTTACAACCGCGGAGAAATGAAACAGATCAGAGCTAACTGATTACACGCCACAAATTAGAATTGCCTTATCCCCATTGATCTTTGAAATCTTAGGTTGCAAAGATATGGAGATTAGAATATTAGAGTTTGTGGCAAGTGATTATTTCCCCTTTGCAATGCAACGCTCTGCTCACATATAATATAAGATACACATCGAATTGATCGGCATTTCTTCAAAACGTAAAACTCCACTATACCGTTTCTTTCGATTAAAACATTCTTTGCCACAAACTATGATTTTCTAATCCCTATATCTTATCCAACCAATGTCGTAGACCTTAGATGTTTCAAACTATGAATTGTGTTAGATAAAATAGTCCTAGTTTAAAATGTAAAAAGTTTGCAGCATCAGGTTGCAAAGATATAGGGCTCAGAAAATTTGAGTTTGTGGTAAAGACTCGATTCCTTTGTCTGAAACGAACCAAATCTATCGTTTAATATAAAAGATATTGACTCTTTGATCTAGCAGAATACATGTATTATGTAATCAGATCTTTAATGATACAAAAATCCTATTGCTTTCTCCAGGAGCTGATTACTCGCCTCAAATTCTTATTTTCTAGTCTCTTTATCTTTGCAATCTATTTAATCGTGCAAAACCTTCCATATTTAAGAATTTGACTATTTGATCTAGCAGAATTCATAGTTTGAAATATCAAAGGTCTACAACATCAGCATGATCTACTGAGATGAAAAGGTGAGTTATCAGTTTTTGTTGTGGTTTTAATAAATTGTGATCCAACTAAAGGGTTTTAGCAAATCCAAACATGAAAATGCGCACTAAGTAACGGAAGCAAAACTTTAAAAATCTCTAAATTCACCAGTAAATGTCAATATTTCACAGTTATAACACGCAATAAAGTTGAAAGTTGTAAAAATATTTATTTGAATATATTTTGTATTCATTTCACCAATAATATCACAATATTCACATAGATAGAGCGTTCAGGCGGGAAACTATAGACATCACATTGCAATTAGAATCTGTCTGGGTCCGCTCTACGCTCTTTTCTCTGATACTCCGTCGGACGGGTTTATCCGGACTTTTTGCAGATTTCTCAGGGCGCTGGACCTCCTTGGTCAGTAAGGGCTCAGATACTTTAATAGGTTCAGAAACTCTGTTAGGTTCGGAAACTCTGATAGGTTCAGAGACTCTGATAGGTTCGGTGACTTTAATAGGTTCAGAAACTCTGATAGGTTCCGTGACTTTGATAGGTTCAGAAACTCTAAAAGGTTGTGAAACTCTGATAGGTTCCGTCACTTTGATAGGTTCGGATATTTTAGTAGGTTCAGGAGTTTGGAAGGATTTGACGATTTTCCTAACATGAATATCCTCTAGACTGTCACCAGCTTGGGGTTCGGGCTTTTCCTCCTGCTCCTGACTCCGGGTGGGATGATTAACTGTTTGGCTAGGTTTCCAGGAAGAAGGAACAGTTTGCTCTGGTTTCTCCAAGGCCTGGAAAATCTTAACAGATTTTTCATCTTGTATTTTTGCAGCATGTGGTTTGTTGCCGAACTCAGGCTTAGCGCTCTGCAGCAGGTCGGAAGCAGACCTGGATCCGGTTCTTTCAGGTTTCACAGTTTCTATATTTGCTCCGGATAGGCTCCGGAACTGTCTCGGAGCAGGGACGGGTTTGATTGCTAACTTTGGTTTTGGCGGAATATTTAGAGGTTTATTGAGCTGAATCTCTTGAACTATGGAAACAGGACGGAAAGGTTTAGGACCAAGATGTAGGTTTTGGGAGCCGGAGAAACTCTTGGCACGTTCCTTTACGTTGATCAAGAGGTCAGATGTTTCGGGGACATCTTCTACATCTCCGTTCTGTTTCTTTATCTCACCAAGATTTCGGGCACTTTTAGACCTTTTGGAAAACGAATTTAAATCTTTTTCGTCTGTCTCCTCGGCTTTGGGTTCTCTTAAGCTTCGGATACTCTTTGATCGACGAGCAAACACGTTCTCCAGTTCATTTTCCCCCGGTTTAATTGCTTGACCAGGAGGAGAGGGAGGAGAGGAGACTGGTTTAAGGAAGAAATGCCTCGGAGCAGGAACAGGTTTGGGAGAAACTTGAGGCCTCTTGTTCTCAGGATTCACTGGTTCATTATTCTCCAATGTTTCTACAGAGAAAACGGAACTAGTTTCATGTTGGTTTGAATGAGTTTGCTCGGATAGTTTTTTGTTTTTCTCTCCGTGAGAATCTGGATCAGGTGATACAGATTTCTTAGTAGTTTCAGTGACAGCTGAACCTAGCTCTAGGTTGTCTAGAGTAGGCCTAACGCCCGGAGCTAACTTAATCGGTTCATTTTCAATATTTCGCGGATTACTTGCAGGAGTTGATTTTATTTCCTTGTGGTTAAAAATATTAGAAGTCATTGAATACTCTTTAATAGTATTGTCACAGTTCTCATTAGGTTTAAACGGGTCGCTGGGTTCATTAGATTCACAACCTTCTCTCAGGTCTGCACAAGGTTGAGACGACTCATCACAGAGACTCATTGATTCATTAACCTCAACCATCTCCGGGTTAGGAGATGTACTGACGGGGATATTCAGAGTTTCGTGGTTTAGCTCAGGAATGGAGATCTGAGTATCATTAGACTCAGAACCATCAATATTTTCAACACACTCCTTCGTATCATTAAATTGATCTGGCAAAGGACTGGTTGGATCATTACCAAGTTTATCTTTCTCAACTCCACCTTTGGTGAAGATAAATGAATCCTTTTCCTGTTTAGATTGCACCTCGTTAGGATAAAGATTTGATTTCTCCATATCTGTTTGGAACTCAGCGCTCCTTTTTACAATTTCGCGCCCCAGAGATTCTTCCCTTGATAAGAGATCAGGCCCGACTTGCATGTTAATATTATGGAGAGGGGGACTGGGCAGCAAGGTTTCTGTAACTGGATCAGATCTTGGAGAAAGTTTGTGTTCTTCCATAAGAATGGGTCTGTCAAGATAAGGTTGATCAAGTGGGTTGGATTCCTTCACGTCCGACTCACTTTGTTTTGGTTTAGAACTGGTGGGTGGGGAATCTGGTTTTCCTGGTATTTCACACTCTTCCGACACAATTTCCGGGGTTAACTGAAATCCAGTTGATCTCGACACCAAGTTCTCCGAAACCCAATTCGTTCTTGTTACAACTTGTCCGGACGGAGACGCTGGGATTATATCCGGGTACTCATACGACTGGATGGATAAATCTCTCATCTCAGAGTTTTCCCAATCCTGCTCATCCTCCATATCCAAGCTAGAGTACTGTAGAGACTCCTCTGAGTTTATATGAGTAGGTTCTTTCTGACTAGGGGTTAAAGAGTCTGCCTTGAAATTAGATTGGCAAGTGTCTGAAGATCTATAGAACACTGACGTCTTAGAATTGGTTTGGGACCAAGATTGAGTAGGTTGGGACAATTCACTGGGATCAATGATTGGGTTTGCTTGTCTTGCCGGAATGGAAGGTTCCGGATTAAATTGGTTTGCGGTTTGCAATGCTTCCTCCTCATTCGGAAGTATCGAAGATTTATTTCCTGCTGATTGAGGCACGGAGAAACCTGTGGATAAATTGTCTAGTTTTTTCCTTGAATCCACATCATTAATCAACCTGAACTTGTAAACTTCAGCTCCACCCTGAGGCTGAACATTGCAAGGTTCAGCTCCGGGTATTTCATCGAGTTGGTCAACGTTGGCGTGTGGGTTGTCCTGTTTTGGTCCAACCTTATAATTCTCCTGATCCTGGAGAAGGGCAGAATCTTTGTATCCGTCAAATATAACGTCGTAGTATGGATTGATATTGCTCGGGTTAGAATAGGATTTGGGACTCGTCCTATCTCCGGGTCCTGCTTGAAGCTGGGGATTAATTGAAGATCGTCTAGAGAAGTCGAACTCTTCCTGGTTTGGTATGAGAGCGCTGTTGGATACACGGGTTTGAACGAGAACATCTGGTTCCTCCAGTAGACTTGTAATTGTTTTCAGGCTCTCATTAGAGTGTGAGCTAGGCATTGGTTGATGATGATCTGCCAAACTATAAATTGATTTTTTCAAACCTTCATTAGCATAACTCCAGTTCTCAATAGAAGACTGGAACTTGAGTCTTGTATCGTTCTCTAGGACAGAACTCATACTCTTGTTCTTCTTCAGTATGATATCGTTGTTAGGAACGTGTTGGGTCGGTAGACTAGGGTATCCTGGTTCTCCGTACACGGAGTCAAGCTCACGGAAACTCTGAGATTTTGAGACGGATTTCTTTCGCTTGGAGTCATGGTTCATGTGCTTTTTATGCTCCGGGGGGCTGTGACAAGGTGGAGGGGGCGGAGCTCTAGCTTTATTTATAGGTTTGGACCTTACCGGAGATATTCTAGGTTGATCTGTTCCCATATCTTGACTAAAGGACGGATTTATCTTGAGCTCTGATACTGGAGATACGGCTAGTTGTGCTCCGGTCTGATTTATCTCCTGGTTTACTCCGTGAGGTTTGGTTCTGGGTGAATACTCCTCTTCCTGTCTATTGGTTGGGCTCGACTTCCCTTTACTCCGCTTTGACCCAAACAGCCTTGATAGGAATCCAACATCGGTCTCTGGTTTAGGTTTACTCTTCCTATCATCTTCATCCTGGTTCATGAATACAGAACTAGGAGGAGTTATTGCTCTGAAGCTTACATCCAGGCTTCGGGATTTATTCTTGGATTCTTGTATGTTTGCAGACCTTGGAGATGTTTGAACCTTCTCCTCGTGTAGAGATGGAATAGGAGGGAGTTGGGGGGCTCGCTGGGCTTTAGCAGGAGGACTCTGTCGTTGATCTTGAAGAGGTTCTTCTAGAGGTTCCTCTGCAACCTCCTGCATACGTCGAGGTCGACCGGCGTGGTTCCGTTTTGGCCTCACGGAGATTTTATGGCGAGCTGCGTTATGGCTCAAGCTTCCATCCCTGGGGGGAGATAAATCTCTCTCCAACCTGAACCAGAGATTAAACTTTATTATCTCTGGATAAAAACAAATCTAAGATTAAAAGTGTTTAAGATGCCCAATACTGGATTAGAATCCGCTCCGGGACTATTTATTACATTTGAAGAACGTATGTCGGAATTTAGAAAACTTATAGCTTTATATGTATATTGAATTTAAGGGATCTAATTACTCGCCTCAAACTCTGATTTTATCATCCTTAAATCTTTGCAATCTAATGATTATACCTAATTGACAATTACGATGATAACAGTAGCAGTATTTATAGCTTGAAATATCAAAGAGTAATTGTCTAGTTGTTTCCAAAGAAATAATGATTAGAAAATTCGAGTTTGAGGCGATTAATCAGTTTCTCTAAATCAATAAATAAAAAAAATTGAATCTTATTTCAGTGAAATTTTTATATAAAACAAATAAAGTTTATATTCTCTCCTATTGTCGAAACTGTCGAGGGAGAGCAAAGAATTGTCGCTGCAGGATGAATGATGTCGACTCCAGGCTTTGGGTCGACCCTCGTCGGAGAAATCCCCTAAAAGATTTTAAGATTTTAAAATTTTTTTATGAAACTATAGTGTACTTTATCATTCTTCCTCACTTCATCGTGAATTTCATAATTAACGTGCTATAGAGTAATCATCGTGCTATAAAGTTAAATTTGCTGCAACGTTATAACACGTGTAAAGTTTAGTTGGTTCCCGGATTTTCTCAAAAGATTTAGGATATTTCCAAGATAATTGTTTTCAATCGAAATAAAAATAAAATTAAAATAAACTTTATTTTTTTTTACTTCTGCTTAGTTTCAAAGCTTTGATCTAGAAATAGCCATTGAAATAAGTACACAAACGTTTCATAAAACTATACCTATAACACTATCATTTTGGCACGAAGTGTTATAAAGTTTTAGGACTTAAATTTTCTCTATATCTTGAAGGTTCTCACCTTTTCAGATTATATCTCGATAAAGAGAAAATTTCTGTCCAAAAACTTTATAACACTGCGAACCAAAATAGCAGTGTTTTGAATAGTTAATTTAAATCAATTTATTGTACTACTTGTATTCAGATTTATTTTGTGCGTCCTCTTGTGGCCCATAAAATCAGATTAGGACGCAGAGATTAAAAAAAAACGTGTTGTAAGAGTCTCTAAATTAAAACTCTGTATGTCCTATTTTCACACGACGAGTGTTTTACAAGTTTAATTTAGGACGCAAATGTTAAGGGGTATATAACCTTTAAACAAGGGTACATTGAGTCCCCTTTGCAAAAATCATGGTTTGTACTATCTAAGATTTAAATATTTAGTCATAAATTGTTCTTAACCTATTATTAACCGATTCAAAGTTCACTGTAACTTTTATAATAATTTAGTTTTAATAAGCATTTTATTAAATAATATTAAAAAGGTTATTCAGAACAAGGAAACCTTAGAAATCCCAGTACTAATAATTTTTTTTGTTATAAAAACCTAAATATAAGAAATATTAATTTTTTATAATTAGAATTAGAAGTTTAGGATTCAGAACATACAATCAAAGGATGAGAAGGGGAAGAAGGAAAGGAGGGGGGGGGGAGGGAGAGAGGGATAAGATAGAAGGAGAGGGAAGGAAAGGAAAGAAGGGTGGGAAGGAAAGAAAAGAAGGGATGGATGGATGAAGAGAGAGGAATGGAGTGGAGGGAGGAAGGAAGGAAGGGAGGGAGGGAGGGATGGATGGATGAAGAGAGAGGAATGGAGTGTAGAGAGGGAGGATGGAATAAAAATTAATGATTAGGAGGGTAGATCTACACCACAATATAACAGTTATCAATTTATTCTACCTAGCTCTCTCTCTCTATTAAACCAAATATGTTCATCATTTTCAAAATAGAAACTTCTCAGATTAAATCAAGAATTCAAATTTCCGAACAAAAATATTATAATTTGAAACTGAACCATCACTCCAAGGACACTATACAATGTTTTACGAAGAAACTAGAAGCCGGTTTTCATTTCAAATCTAAAGATCATTCTAAAACCTTTAAATTGAGCAAGAACATTTTATTTCTAAACACTCCTCGAGCCCTTATCATGTTTTAATCGCTCAAAAAATGCAGAGGACCTTGCATGGTTTTTAAACTAAGAACCGACAAAGAATGGGATTAAGAGATAAACAAGATACTTCTTATCTTCCCTGGATTTACTAACGATGCAGGGCAACATTTTGAAATCTGTCAAAAAAAAATGAATTATTTAATTATTATTTTGGTGGGGGGAACATCTTTAATTAAGAATAAATAGAAAAATTCAGATGTAACTGATTACTCTTCTCTTACTATAATTTTCTAATCCTTATGACTTTACAACCTGATGTCGAATAGACCTTTTGATATTTCAAACTAAGAATTCCGCTAGATCTAAGAGTCAAACTTTCAAATATGAAGGTTTACACCATCAGGCAGGGATAAGGAAATTAGAGTTCGATGCGAGTAATCAGTTTTTTAAAAATATAACTTTTCCTGATTTAAAGAGTAAGTCCACAAAAGGTTTTTTCTATATGTTAGTTCAAATAAAACCAAAAAATGGCAACGCTATAAAATATATTCGAATTAAATAAACTGACTGTATTGAATAAAATAAATATTTATTAAGATAAAAGATGAATGATTCGATCTTCCTGCATACACATTCAGACACAGATCAAACATTCAAATATAAATCATTTTAGGATTCATGATGATATCACGGCCCGACCATAATTTATACTTTACAGCCCAGAGCTATAACCTCCAGGCATTAAATACATGGCACAAAACAACTGCATGACTTGTGTCACTCGATTAGTGCAAACGTACGCCTTATGCATTTTTAAATCTCTAATTGACGCAAAAATGTGGTGACTAGAGTGTGTTGAGGGTTTGGCTTAGAATTGCATCACGTAGGTGTTAACTGTTAATTAGGAATCAATATATCAGAAGGAGAGGTTAGGACTAAGGAGTGGGTTATTGAGAGGAGGGGGAGGGGGGCGGGTTGAATTGAACCATGACGTTTCTGTAAATTCTTTTCCAGTTAAAATGAACAGGAGTGTATGATGTACAGTGTTAAGAGCAAAGGATGAAGTGTAAAGACGTAATCACGTCACCTTTATTGAGTCGTTGCTACACACTCATATTTTCTCATCTTTATATTTTTGCAACTTAATGGTGTAAACCTTTGATGTATTAAATTTTCAATAATAGATCTAGAAGAATTTATAGTTCGAAATATCAAAGATTTACGACTCTAGGTTACAAAGATATAAGAATTGAAAAATAGAGTATGAAGAGAGTAATTAGTTCCTGGGTTTAATTTTTTTCTGTACCTGGAGAGTTTTGAAGACTTTTAGGCAAACCCAGATCCTCATCATCTGTAAGATCTAAGGATCGTTTACTCAGAGTCCTTTCTTTCATCTGACGGTTTCGTAGCACGGCAGCTAGCTCACTCTGCAGTGCAATCGGCGGTCGGGGAACCGCCGTCGGTTGGCTGGGCATGTGAGTTGACGGGTGGCGGATGAAGGCGGAAGGAATGGCGGTTGAGCTGTAGGTTCGAGATGATACAAGGAGAGATGATCTTGTCTCTTCAGCCTGAAACAGAAATATTGTAAATAGGAAGACAACAAAATTATGCCCTCTCAAAATTTCCGTCTAATTCTATTTTTTGTTGAAATCTGTTTACATACAGGATGAGATTTTATAGACCGTAAACGTAATCGAGTTGAAGGTTGCGTTGTATTGCCTGTGTACAATAAACTTCCTTAAAAGGGGGTTTCCACAAATTCTGATCCTCTAATTCCTATTTCTTTGCAACCAAATGACGTAGACCAATGATATTTAAAACTATAGTTTCTTTCAGATCAAATAAGTCTGAAATATCAAAGGTTTACACACCAATGAGGTTGCAAAGATATGGAGATTTGAGTTTCTGGGGAAACAATTAGTTTCTTTCTTTTGGATAAAATTCTAATTCAAACTCTTGTATCTTAAGTCAAGAATCTTAAAAGAATTTTTCAAAAAGAAGAATTGTTGTAAAATAATATTTTTTGCTTAAACCGTATACTTCCCAATCCAAATTAAGGATATATAAACCATAATATCATGATGATATCTATAAAATATGTAAACTAACGAGCATGAAAAATATCATAAATTCGGGCACTAGATTAATTCAATTCTAAGACGGATGAGAATTTACGAGCGTGGTTCGGAGAATTTTCAATTTTCAAATCATTATAATCCATCTTAAAGTAAATTGGCTTATCATGCCGACTCAAAATCTATTTTTGTGTTTACGAGCAAACTAAAACATGAACTAACATACTTATATATTTTTAAATTTGGTGTTAATGAGAAAACTAGTACATGAACTAGACTACTCATATTACAGTGGAATCCATAAAACTGTGCAAAAGGAAGACGACATTTAAGAACTCTAATATGCAATTGATGTCGTTAAAAGCAAATACTTTTACCAGTAGCTTAAAAATAAACTTATTTGGTGAAATAGGTCAGAGGACACTGCACAACTGCGCAAATTCAAAATCTGATCTTGAGACTAACTATCATCTTCCTATTCCACAGTTTAATGTTCATTGGACAATTCAAAATCTGATCTTGAGTCTTACTATCGTATTCCTATTCCACAGTTCTATGTTCATTGGACAATCCAAAATCTGAACTTGAGTCTAGCTATCATCTTCCTATTCCACAGTTTAATGTTCATTGGACAATTCAAAATCTGATCTTGAGTCTTACTATCGTATTCCTATTCCACAGTTCTAAGTTCATTAGACAATTCAAAATCTGATCTTGAGTCAAACTATCGTATTCCTATTCCACAGTTTAATGTTCATTAGACAATTCAAAATCTGAACTTGAGTCTAGCTATCATCTTCCTATTCCACAGTTTAATGTTCATTGGACAATTCAAAATCTGAACTTGAGTCTAACTATCGTATTCCTATTCCACAGTTCTATGTTCATTGGACAATTCAAAATCTGAACTTGAGTCTAGCTATCATCTACCTATTCTACAGTTCTATGGTTCTTACGGAAATATATTAGGATTTTGCCAATTACTTCTATGAAAAAGAGCTGTTTACTTTCAACATTTGAAATCTTCAAATACAGGGCTTCAGAATGGTTTAATGGGTATAAAAGATTAAATGGCTGGGCCGACCGAAACTTTTGTGTTGAATACTCATAATCCCGATTGCTTGATTTCGATATTCACAGTGAGCACCTTTAATTTGAGAATCAATTCTTAATCTCTTCAACGATAACCATGCATGGATATCGAATAAAGATTAATCTGCTGATTAACAAAAGAACGAGATCAAGCATTGATCTCGATATCCAAAATACAAGAGCTCTCAGCTCCGGTAAAATTTTTAAGTTATAACCCCTCCCCCAGTATTTAAATTCATAAAATATAAAAAATATTTAATGGAACTTATTTTTTAATATAAAAATCTAAAATTTTTAAAATCCTAAACGTCATTTTGTGTGGCTTCAATATAAAGACAATAAGCTAAGTGTAACTTTGTAAGAGGATCAGGGTTTAAGATTAGGACGAGAACGAATACATATATATACAATATACATATATATATATATATATACATATATACAGGGNGGCCCCCCCTTAACCCCAAATATCCCATCTTCCTCTGGTAATTGAATCTGCAGTGAATGATAAATTGTCTGAACAGATAATGATTTGAAATTTGTAAATGACTTGAATTTCTAGACTCGGTACAGTGTCTAGATGCAATGCATTGCACATTAAGGAAGATTATATTCAAGCTTATAAAATACAATCCCCCCCCCCTTCCATGAGTTGTTTATACTTCTGGGTATTGTGGTACCTAGGGGGCCGAGCGCTGCGTCCACTCAGATTTGTATTGATGTGAAATGAAATGTGCAACTTGCAAGTATGAAATTTTGTTTTTTTTTCTGAGTCTAAAATGTGTGACTTCCCCCTTTCCCCCCACTCGCGTCGCCCCTAACCCCCTCCTTGGTGGAAGAGTGCACTTTGCTTTTATTTTTAAAGCAAATGCCCTAGTTATAAACATTTAAAATGTTTCCGTTATTGAGTTAATATTTAATAATGTAATTAAGTGTTAAACTTAGAATAGTATTTATTGCAATTTTCATGCGTTACATCTATTGATTCAATGAGTTACATCTATTGTTTTCATGAGTTACATCTATTACTCCGATGAATTACATCTATTGCTCCCATGAATTACATCTATTGCTTCCATGAATTACATCTATTGCTTCAATGAATTACATCTATTGCTTCCATGAGTTTAAATATTGTTTCCATAAATTACATCTATCGCTTCCAAGAGTTACATCTATTGTTTCCAAGAGTTACATCTATTGTTTCCAAGAGTTACATCTATTGCTCCCATGAATTACATCTATTGCTCCCATGAATTACATCTATTGCTTCCATGAATCACATCTATTGCTTCAATGAGTTACATCTATTGCTTCCATGAATAACATCTATTGCTTCCATGAATTACATCTATTACTCCGATGAATTACATCTATTGCTTTCATGAGTTACATCTATTGCTTCCAAGAATTACATCTATTGCTTCCATGAGTTACATCTATTGCTTCAATGAGTTACATCTATTGCTTCCATGAATTACATCTATTGCTTCCATGAATTACATCTATTGCTTCCATGAGTTACATTTATTGCTGCAATGAATTACATCTATTGCTTCCATGAGTTACATCTATTGCTTCCATGAGTTACATTTATTGCTGCAATGAATTACATCTATTGCTTCAATGAGTTACATCTATTGTTTTCATGAATTACATCTATTGCTTCCATGAGTTACATCTATTGTTTTCATGAATTACATCTATTGCTTCCATTAAAAGCCTTTAAAAGATAAAACTAGATTTTTGTTGATAAAAATTTCAAAGTTTTTCAGAACAAATTCAATATAATTTGAAACGTAATTTGTTTTAACTTAACCTTTTAGGAAGACTGTGACTGATTAATGAGAAAGTAAAAAGTTCTAAGAAATCATTTTAAAAGTTTATGTTTACTTACGCAGAAATAAAAAAATTTGCTGACATTTTGAATTCTGATATTTTGCAAGATTTCATCTCTGCAAAATAAAAATGTATTGCTTAAACATTAGTAATATGTCAGCGTATGCAGGCAAAAACTATGTTTTATTGATTTGGTATAATTTAGGCCAGAAGACGTGTGCATATATGATTATTTACCATGGTAAGGAGGAACATTACATTATATCTTTTTATTAAATCTTTAAGACTTAAGATATTTTATTGTTTTGATATTCAAAACGTATGCTTAAGAAGTTGTACATTGGTGCAATATACAAAGATGAATAATTAGCAAAGCATTTAAATCTTTGAGTAAAGGAATTGAGTCTTGGCCACAATCTCTGATTTTCTAATCCCAATATCTTTACAATCCAAAGTCGCAGACCTTAGATATTTCAAACTATGAATAATGTTGAATTAGATCATTTAAGTTTGAAACTACGAAAGTTTACACCATCAGGTTAAAAAGGTATAGGGATTAGAAAATTCTAATTTGTGACAAAAACTCAATTCCTTTATCCGAATTTAAAACATGTAACATGCCAATCAAAATTTTCTTTATCTTATGAAAGAAAGATTTTGAAAAATCCTGCAAAACCACATTTTTTAGATAAGTTATTAATTATCCATTATCAATTATTATTAAACACTAAAAGGGTGTTTAACCCCCCACCCCCTTTATAAACACACACGTGTTGATTACTTAAACTGAAGTTTAGTGTAAAAGCAATGATGTTAAAGATTTAAATCTCTTGAGAGAACATAATTATAGATTTGAAAGCACGAAATTTCAAAATTTTGTCTAAAATAATAAAAATCTGTTTTCTCTGGCCGCACTATTAAGTTTTGCTTGGGGGAGCTTAAATGTAGCGTTTACAGTAAACTTTTCATGATCGAGCTGGGAGAGTGAAGTAAGGGAAACAGGGGGGAAGTAGGGGATACAGGGGGAAGTAGGGGAAACAGGTTGGAAGTAGGGGATACGGGGGGAAGTTGGAAACAGGGGAGAAGTAAGGGAAACAGGGGAGAAGAAAGGATACAGGGAACAAGGAAAGGGTACATGGGACATGAAAAGGATACAGGGTACAAGCGAATGATACAGGGGACAAGAGAAGGATACAGGGGACAGGGAATGATACAGGGAACAAGGGAAGGATACAGGGGCAAGGTAAGAATACTATGGACAAGGGAAGGATACAGGGGACAAGGGAAGGATGCAGGGGACAAGGGAATGAAACAGGGGACAAGGGAAAGATACATGGGACAAGAGAAGGATACGGGGGATAAAGGAAGGATACGGGGGACAAGGGAAGAATACATGGAACATGGATTGGATACAGGGTACAAGCGAATGATACAGGGGACAAGAGAAGGATACAGGGGACAGGGAATGATACAGGGAACAAGGGAAGGATGCAGGGAACAAGAGAAGGATACAGGGGCAAGGTAAGAATACTATGGACAAGGGAAGGATACAGGGGACAAGGGAAGGATGCAGGGGACAAGGGAGGTAAGAATACTATGGACAAGGGAAGGATACAGGGGACAAGGGAATGAAACAGGGGACAAGGAGGGATACAGGGGACAAGGGAAAGATACATGGGACAAGAGAAGGATACGGGGGATAAAGGAAGGATACGGGGGACAAGGAAAGAATGCATGGGACATGGATTGGATATAGGGTACAAGCGAATGATACAGGGGACAAGAGAAGGATACAGGGGACAAGGAATGATACAGGGAACAAGGGAAGGATACAGGGAACAAGGGAAGAATTTGGGGAACAAGGGAAGGATACAGAGGCAATGTAAGAATACTATGGACAAGCGAATGATACAGGGAACAAGAGAAGGATACAGGGGACAAGGAATGATACAGGGAACAAGGGAAGGATACAGGGAACAAGGGAATGATATAAGGACAATGGAAAGGATACAGGGGACAAGGGAGATTAAGGAGTAGAATCAAGTAATGATGAACAACTATCAAAAAGAATAAAAACATTTTAGTGCTCTAGATAGGGGTTATAATATTTATAAGACACGAGATGAGAATAAAAAATGATGGATTGAGGATAAAAAGAATACTCCAGATGCATTTTATGGCTATAAGCGCTGCTGAAACCTGATAAGATTGCTTCCTAATGTTCCTATCTTTAATACAGCTTACTCAGGGTACCTTTATAGACTGGTTAATTTATAACCATAGTCCTAACAGGGTACCTTTATGACCTGGTTAATTTATAAACTTAGTCTAACAGGGTACCTTTATGGACTGGTTAATTTATAACCTTAGTCCTAACAGGGTACCTTTATGGACTGGTTAATTTATAACCTTAGTCCTAACAGGGTACCTTTATAGACTGGTTAATTTATAAACTTAGTCCTAACAGGGTATCTTTATGGACTGGTTAATTTATAACCTTAGTCCTAACAGGGTACCTTTATGGACTGGTTAATTTATAACCTTAGTCCTAACAGGGTGCCTTTATGGGCTGGTTAATTTATAAACTTAGTCCTAACAGGGTACCTTTATGGACTTGTTAATTTATAAACTTAGTCCTAACAGGGTACCTTTATGGACTTGTTAATTTATAAACTTAGTCCTAACAGGGTACCTTTATGGACTGGTTAATTTATAAACTTAGTCCTAACAGGGTACCTTTATGGACTTGTTAATTTATAAACTTAGTCCTAACAGGGTACCTTTATGGACTGGTTAATTTATAAACTTAGTCCTAACAGGGTACCTTTATGGACTGGTTAATTTATAACCTTAGTCCTAACAGAGTAACTTTATACACTTAATAACCTTAAAACCTTACTCTGGGTACCCTTTTACAATTTTTAATCTTTAAAACTTATTTGGGGGGAACCTTTGCACTTACTTCATAAAGCTTACTCTTGTATACCTTTACAACCTTACTCTTTAAACACCGACTTACCTCCAAAACTTACTCAAGGTTAACTATAAACACTTACTAAGAGTAAGCATTTACTTTAAAAGCGCCTCTGTATTTTCAGTGAAAATCTAAGTTTTTAAAATATTTAAATAAATCTATCCGAATTGACTCGAGGAAGTGATATTTGATCCCTCCTATAGCCTAGCTTTATATTATGAATAGGGTGAATTCTTTCCGGGTTGAATTCTCCGATCCCTTTCCAAGCATATAAACTAACCCATGTTTAATGCTTTAACGGGTGGTTTGCATGCCTTGAATTCAAACTAAATATGATATTACACAATTGTAAAAACTGTTCTTTTTGTCATTTCTTCTCAAATCGTTGTTTTATAAGCTTGAATATTATTTGATACAAATGATTAGAAAGACCCTTTCACATTTCTTCATGTTTTATCTCTTTCTTTTTTCTCTCCACCCCCTGCCCTATCTTATCTGCATTTCTTTCTCTTCCTCTCTTTTCCCCGTTCCCCTGTTTTTCTTTTATTTTTCTTCTTATCTATTCTAAAAGAAAAGAAACTATATAAAAAGAGCATGTATGAGCGGAGGAGGGAAAAAAGGTGAGAATGGAAAAGGAAAAAATCCAGTGGAAGAGGAGCAATGAGAAGAGAAGGGGCAAAATTAGAGAAAAGGAGAAAAGTAAGGAAAGAGAAGGAAAGAGAAGGAACAATGCAGAAGAGGAAAAGAAATGAGAAAAGAAGGGAAAGAGGAGGAAAAAACCAGAAAACTGTTAAAGTTACCCGTACATTCTCCACCTGTTTTCATATTAAATATCCCCCCTCTCACCTTTCTCTACACTTCCTTGAGGGAAAAACTTGGAAATAAATATCCGACCTTTACTATCTGGACAACAGAAGGATGAATGAAACGTATCCTCGGATGAATGAAACGTCTCTCAGGATGAATGAAACGTATCCCTGGGTGAATGCAACGTATCCCTGGATGAATGCAACGTATCCTTGGATGAATTAAACGTATCCCTGGGTAAATGCAACGTATCCTTGGATGAATGAAACGTATCCCTGGGTGAATGAAACGTCTCTCAGGATGACTAAAACGTCTCTCAGAATGAATGAAGCGTATCTCTGGATGAATGAAACTTTTCCACGGATGAATGAAACGTCTCTCAGGATGAATGAAACGTATCCCTGGGTGAATACAACGTATCCCTGGATGAATGCAACGTATCCTTGGATGAATTAAACGTATCCCTGGGTGAATGCAACGTATCCTTGGATGAATGAAACGTATCCCTGGATGAATGAAACGTATCCCTGGGTGAATGCAACGTATCCTTGGATGTATAAAATGTATCCCTGGGTGAATAAAACGTATCACTGGGTGAATAAAACGTATCCCTGGGTGAATGCAACGTATTCTTGGAAGTATAAAACGTATCCCTGGGTGAATTAAACGTATCACTGGGTGAATAAAACGTATCACTGAATGAATGAAACGTATCCCTGGGTGAATGAAACGTATCCCTGGATGAATGAAACGTATCCTTGGATGAATGCAACGTATCCCTGAATGAATGCAACGTATCCCTGGATGAATGAAACGTATCCCAGGATGAATGAAACGTATCCCTGGATGAATGCAATGTATCCTGATTGATGAGTTTCATTTGTTCTAGCTGAGTAAATTCATCCTTCTTGATCAAACCGTTCATTCTTGCTTTAATATCACTCTCTCAACTTTCATAATAAAAACAAAGGTCTGGCCAGAACTGGTCTTGACAAAGAACCACATTTTTCAATAGATTTATTTACATTCGGTTGAAATGTATAGTTTATAACACTGATAAACGAAGTTTGGAAACTGACATAAACCCAAGGACGATTTCTAGAGATAAAAAAAACCAACAAGGCGATCTTAAATTCGTCGCTTGATTCCCAGGTTTAGACATTACTTGTACGATTTTGTAACCTCACATCTTGTTTTTTATTTCATTTTACACACAAGATAATGAAATAAACTATTTTTAAAAGTTTTATAAGAGGAATTCAAAACATTTCGATCTTCTCAATAACACTTCAATAAGATGACTCAAAACGTTTAAGATTTTAATATAATGCTAAATATACTTTAAATATTAATTTAAATTTTACGCAAAGTAAGGTATGAAATCAGAGTACAAATATTCATTGCACAATTTCTAATTAGAAATGATTAACGATGGTTAATGATACATAGAACATATTACTTGTTCAACGCTCTGATAATGTGTAATTTCTTTTTAAACATGAAACCATATGTTTTTCATTTCATTGTTTTCGTGTTTAAGAAAGGTTTTCCTGCCAAAAAATGAATTAAATAATATTTTTTTCTTTAAAATAGTTCTGAACCAACCGGTAAAATATTTCTTCCTCCATCATGAAACAACTTTAAATAAATTCCTAAGATTTTCTTATTTTTCATGGTGAATTTTTAGAATTCCATGGGGTCATGTGAGGTCCATTTGAAAAAATTTGGAACTGATCGGTTCAGCCGTATTGACATTTATTGGCCATATGTAGCTGTGTGACCGGCGTTGCCCATAGTCTCGCTGTTTCCCCGGCCAAGGTTTTAAGTTGTGAATTTTAAGATAACGACACGGCAACCCCCGGGGTATCCATGGTTCCCTAAAAAAACATTCAATTTGGTCCAGCCGTTTGGCCAGCATTAGCGAATGTATCTTTTTATATGATCAAAAAGCTTTATCATAAAGATCTAGAATTAACCATATAATAACAATTTCTTTGTTTAAATTAATTTTTAAAATGTCTGCTTTGGTAACTGGATTTAATGGTTGTGTGTGGTTCGGAGAAACCTCATGATTTAACCATATAGTTAGAGGGGATCTAATTGCAGGCTGTGTTGCACTTCGCATAATTCCACGGATTTGACCATATGTTTATACAGAATTTTAGAAATTTTTCTTCACAGTTTATTAACACGTCTCAGACTTGATCATGATCAAGGTGCTAATGCAAGGAAAGTTAATTGCAGTTGCGTATACTCTGCGCATATATTGAAACCAGTTCTCTCTGGGCGGAATTTGTAAACAAGAATAGATGCACCAGTGTTCGTTTAGTATCCGAGGAGGTTAAAAGCATTAAATTTTGATAATTTTGATAATTCACATAATTGTTTTCTCTGACCAGAATATTTCATTGATTTTTTATGTGAAAGATGGATCCCATGTCAGGCTTCCACATCCGACTTGTGTTTACTTTACTGCCCAGAGACAGTACACTGCAGTACAAAAGATGTATACACCTCTGAAATAACTTTCCTTGCATTAAAACCTTGATCATGATAGTGCTATTATGGACCCATTTTAATTCTTCTGTATGTGACAAAAAATGAGTTTCTTCCTTATTATATTTTGATGGTTCACAGACATTTTGGTTACGTTATTTGCGGATACTGTACACATTTTTAATTATTTGCGGATACTGTACACATTTTTAATTATTTGCGGATACTGTACACATTTTTAATTATTTGCTGTAGATTTTATATATCTACTAATATGAGATATATGACTCATGAATATTTTTGTACGAACTTGAATGTTTTGTCTATGTTTTGACCTTTTACTCCGCACTTTTAGATAAAATATTAAACATTGCTAACACTTCAATATCTATCTATCTATCATTCTATCTATCTATCTATCTATCATAATAGTTTAAAACATTAAGTTTTTACCACAGGATGTTAGATTGTAACTTTCTAGTATTGGAAGTTTATTCATTTATTTTAATTAAATGTTTAAATAAAATAAATAACATATATAGAATATTATTTATTTCTTTAATATTTTTAAAGAAATTACTTAAATCGCTGAAAAAAAGGGATTTTAATAAATGCTTTACAAAATTTTAATTTACTTGGTGTCTGGCAAGGAGAATTGAATACAAGGAGGGGGCAATAGGGTTTCCGTACACTTTGCTGTGACGTATTTGGGCTGCTGGAGAACTAGTTTTTGCCTAACAACAATAATAAAGGCAACCGATCTAATGTAAACAAACATGAGTTAGTATACGGTGAATTTTCATCTAACGCAGAGATGCACCAATGTCTGTTTATCATTTGTGTTATTGTTTACAATCTTTATTATTGTTGTTACGCAAAAACTAGTTCTCCAGCAGCCCAAAAATGTCACAGCAAAGTGTACGGAAACCCTATTGCCCCCTCCTTGTTTTGAATTCTCCTTGGTGTCTGGGATGTACAATGTACATTGTACACATAAATATATTGTGTATGTACACTGTACACTTAATGAACAATGCATGTACAGTGACAGCAGGACTGATAAGATACAGAATGACCATACCTGAAATAAAAATAATCTTAATGTCACAATAAAATAATAAAATCAAGATTAACTCACTAATTACAGTAATTATCTTAATTATAATGGTATTTAGATAACGGGATCAATTAATCAAAATTCAATGAGCACGCATTTATTCAATAATTCATTCATCCTCACTTTCTTTCTTTCTTTCTTTCTTTCTTTCTAGTATAAGTGTATGAATAGCCTTATAAAAGGGAAAAGGTATTAATAGGTGGATTTTTATCTTTAGTCTACTTTATAAAAATCAAATTCGCCCAGACAGTCGATAACAAATGGTGAAATTGAACGGTCAGTGTGAAAATGGGAACATTGTCTAACTTTAGTCTTATCTAACGTTAGTCATGTCTACTGTTAGTCATGTCTAACGATAGTCATGTCTAACGTTAGTCATGTCTAACGTTAGTCATGTCTAACGTTAGTCATGTCTAACGTTAGTCATGTCTAACGTTAGTCATGTCTAACGTTAGTCATGTCTACTGTTAGTCATGTCTACTGTTAGTCATGTCTACTGTTAGTCATGTCTAACGTTAGTCATGTCTAATGTTAGTCATGCCTAACGTTGGTCATGTCTAACGTTACTCATGTCTAACGTTAGTCATGTCTAACGTTAGTCTTGTCTAACATTAGTCTTGTCTAACAGTAGCCTTGCCTACGTTTGTCTACTTCGAAATGAAAGAGTTAAATGTTGAAGGTTTAGTAACAAACTCTATTTTAACGACCTAAACATTAAAGCGCCTTAAATGTTAAAAAACAAAACATTTAATTCTGAAAACTGACAAAAAAAAACGAAACATTTGTCGTTCAACAAAAGAAGTTGAACAGAAGTTGACTTTTAAAAGTAGAATTGTTTTTAATTAGAAGTTTTTCTCGAAATTTTATAAAATTCAAATTTGTTGTTTTACTCCTTTTAATCTAGCTTTGTTCCCAAATGACTAGATTTGTTCTTAAATATAAGTTAGAGATTTGTTCAGAAATGAGTTAGAGATTTGTTTATAAATGAGCAAGAGATTTGTTCAGAAATGAGTTAGAGATTTGTTTATAAATGAGCAAGAGATTTGTTTATAAATGAGCAAGAGATTTGTTTATAAATGTGCTAGAGATTTGTTTATAAATGTGCACTTTTTGGACGTTGGAAAAAACAAACTAATGCTATTTGTATAGGTGAATCTGTTTCAACCAGTCATGATGTATTTTTACCCATCTGGAAGCAATCGAAAATTTGATAAATATTGAGTTTTCAGATGTTTCATGGCCAAGCACTGGCTCATTTATAACTTAATTTTTACAAAATTGTTTGTATATTATAGTTTTATTTTGATATTTTATATTTTGAATTTTGGTTTTTCTCAGATTATATATTCCATATGAAGTATGAGACACGTAAAACCTAGGATGATCATTTTAGGTACTTTTAAACTGAAGGTGGTATCAACTGTTTGAGAAGAAGTTTCTCTGCCTGAGTCTTTTGATCCTAAACTTACTAGTTTCTTAATTCAGATTAGAGCTAGGATGTATATGTATAGTATTCACCCGTCTACAAGCCGATGATGAAAATTATTTCTAGGGCTGACTACGAAAGTAGATCTAAAATCAATTGAAATGAGCTAGAGATTTGTTCAGAAATGAGCTAGAAATTTGTTCAGAAATGAGAAGAGATTTGTTCAGAAATGAGCAAGAGATTTGTTCAGAAATGAGCAAGAGATTTGTTCAGACATGTGCTAGAAATTTGTTCAGAAATGTGCTAGAAATTTGTTCAGAAATGTGCTAGAAATTTGTTCATAAATGAGCAAGAGATTTGTTCATAAACGAGCTAGAGATTTGTTCAGAAATGAGCTACAGATTTGTTCAAAAATGAGCTAGGGATTTGTTCAGAAATGAGCAAGAGATCTGTTCAGAAATGAGCAAAAGATTTGTTTATAAATGAGCTAGAGATTTGTTCAGAAATGAGCAAGAGATTTGTTCAGAAATGTGCTAGAGATTTGTTCATAAAAGAGCTAGAGATTTGTTCATACATGTGATAGAAATTTGTTCATAAAAGAGCTAGAGATTTGTTCAGAAATGAGCTAGAAATTTGTTCAGAAATGAGCAAGAGATTTGTTCATAAATGTGCTAGAAATTTGTTCAGAAATAAGCTCAAAATTTGTTCAAAAATGAGTTACAGTTCTGTAAACAAAAAGATTTAGCGAGGTTTTTCAAAAATTTCATGATTTCTCATCATTTTTTCTGCCGAAATATTTTTATGTGTAATATTCGATGACTGCAATTATCAGAGGTTTTGCATAAAAACCATCAAATATAAATATGACCTTCGGCTTATTGCATAAAAATTAAACAAAATTAGGTTTTTTTTAACTAAAATGAGACAATGGGTTTAAAACAAAAGACAGGAAGAAATACAGTCATGACTTATTAAGTTATCCATATAATTATCTATCTATCTATCTATATATCTCTATATATCTATCTATTTGTTTATCTCTATACTTTATCTATATATATATCTATTTATACCTAATTATGCCTTATATCTTTCTATCTCGCATTATAAAGGTCTATATGCATAAAGTCTTTAAAGAGAGTGTTCACCTATTTAAAAACAACACTTAATCAACCAGTTTTGGGAATTTTGAATTAAGCCAATCGTACCGCTTATACATGTTATAAATTATTCAGAAGGAGAAGGTCAAGTTTATGAAATACATAGATTGTACGACTTTGTGATATTGTGTCTCCTGTCGTTTTTCCTTTACATACAAGATATTCGGTTATACCTTAGAAATTCAAAACAATTTTGTTTTCATAATACTTCTGTAATAAGAGGAGTCATGATTGAAAACAATAAAAGATTTCGCTCTTGCCTGAAATTTACTTTAGCTTGACGTTGATGTGATTAATTTCTGTCTAAAGATACATAGTGATATCACCAGAAAACCTGGGTTTCTTGTGAACTTATCAGATTTTAGCTTGACGATGATGTGATTATTTCTGTCTAAAGATACAAAGCGATATCACCAGAAAACCTGGGTTTCTTGTGAACTTATCAGATTTTAGCTTGACGATGATGTGATTATTTCTGTCTAAAGATACATAGCGATATCACCAGAAAACCTGGGTTTCTTGTGAACTTATCAGATTTTGAAAATATTTGGCACACATTAGACTAATATGATAACACAAGGTTATTGTCTACAATCAAACATTTTTTTCACGATAAAACATTCAATCTTATTGAAAATTCAAGAAAAGGATTTGCGTTTTTGCCACAGCTTAAACTTAGATTAATTAATCTACAGGGTGTCCCAATAAACATGGGAATTCAGTAACGAATTCGATATCGTCTTTTTAGATAATTCTTAGATTTAGTATAGTCATACCTACTGAGAAAGCTGTGATCCGTAAGATTTTCGTCTGCTATGTTTACAATTTGTTTGTTTATGTTTTGACTGCATACGGTTGTACTTAGTAAAACAAGAAAATTACAGAATACAAACAGAGTAAACTTTTCCGTCTTCAGCGTTCATCTTGCGGAGACATTATAGACATATCTTTACAGCCATTTACCGTTTTCATAAATAAACTCTATCAGACATAATAATATTATGGCTTTTGAAATCAGGTATTACAATGCTAATTCATAACGAAGACGATATCCAATTCGTCACTGATTTCCCATGTTTATTGGGACACCCTGTAACAGAATTCATAGTTTGAAATATAAAAGGTCTACAAAATCGGGTTGTTAACATATAGGCGGGAAAACTTAGAGTTTGTGGCAAAAAGTCATTTCCTCAGCAAGAAAACAAATTTTTCCTGTTTTGAAATAGTTTTAATCACTCTCTTACCCTAACTTAGTGACAACTTAATGAGGTAAGAATTTGTAAATCATAATTCCAAAAATGGGATTTTATTCAAGAATGGGGAGCAATCCCTTTAAAGGAAGCAAAACAAGGCAAATTGAATGTTGAATCTACCCTAGTTTAGCAAGAACTTGGCATCAACACTATACACCCGTAAATATTCAAACCAAATAAACACACGTTTAAACAAAAAAATAAATATTTATTTTTTTAAATAACTAAACAACAAACTAACTCAGTAGTCAGTTCTTTTTCAAGGGCTTTTTATAGAAATTCTAAATTTAGCCCTGTAGCTCAACAATTAAAAAAAGGTTATTTTTTGATTTAATCTTATATACTGCATCCCAAAATGAAATTTTAAATTCTTAATTAAGAGTTGTGTAAAGTCAAAAAGTTTTCTGCTAGATGTTTTTGAGGGGATCATAAAGTTGGGCAGGTGGGGGGGTCAACACCTCCCCCCTCCCCCCTCCCCAACCTACCAGGATAGGGTTAAATATCCTGCGGCTAAGATGTATATCCAAAGTAAATATTGTATAAACAGGAAGTGTAAGAAGATACTTCATTGACAGGCTTCAAACCCTCACAAATATAAAGATACTAGGAGACATCAAATTCCATTTCAATTTAAAATCAAATCTTGAAAGTTTTCTCCTTCTTCTTTTTGTAAATGGCTAATGTAAAAAAAAATTAGTTACAAGATTGAAAAGTATACATGTAATTCCGTATCTTGATATGGAGTGAATTTGGACAATTTCGTAATTACTTTCCTGTAAAGTAAGTCTATATCTTTTATTGGAGGACCACTTACAAATACGTCTTTAACTGAATTTGTAAATTAAGTCACCAGTCCCTTTAACTGAATTTGTAAATTAAGTCACCAGTCCCTTTAACTGAATTTGTAAATTAAGTCACCAGTCCCTTTAACTGAATTTGTGCAAACCCTGTGCAATGTTTAATGCTCTGCTAACCTTGTATTTCCTAATTAGAAAACTCAGGAGTAAAAACTTTAATAAAAACATGGCGGAAAACTAGAGATGGGCTCCTCCGTTATTTTACGTTTTTCCCCCCTTTTCAGAGTCTTTACAAGAACCTGAGATACATATTTATGATAAAGCAAAACGGAAACTTTTTATATACAGTTGTAATCTCTGTTTATTTTGTTTTATTTTGTCCGATCATAACTCAGGAACCTCTGAACTGATTTTCCTCTAATTTCAATTGGGGAACATGGGAAACCCACGGGAACTTTCTTGGTCTTGAGATTCTAAGTTGAGTGGGTCCACTTTTATAGGAGAAAAATAGCTCAAATTTTAATTTACGATCATACGATCAATTGTAATTTACGATTCATTTTTAAATGTGTAAGGTTTACGACATTGGGTTGTAAACATATAGGGTTTTGAAAATCAGAGTTTGTGGCAAAAACTCAATTCCCTTTCCTCTGATCATCATGCATTATAATATTTTTTTGGGTTATCATCTTAGAGTAACTTTTTAGCACAATGTGATAAAAAACTGAAATAAAATAAAATGTAGAAAAATGATGAAAAGTTAAAAAAAAACCTTGAATATTCGAAAACGCATTGAAAAAGATGCCAATCCCTACATAAAACTCGGGAGTAACCTTTAGAAAACTACAAGTAATGACAGAAGAAGGATGTGTGTCTTCCATACAGAAACCTTAAGGGTGCGAAGAAAAAGCTTATGAAGTAAATTCAAAACTATGAAAAATAGACACCTAATTATTACAATTTTTCTTATTTATTAATGATAGATTACATGAAATATTATGGTGAAGCTTATTATTAATATGAACAGAAACGTGTTTAACATAAGTAAATATTTTTTATTATACTTTCCAAAGGATGATTTTTTTTGGAGACGACTTTACAACTCCTTATAAAACTTTCTTCAAATAAACATCACAGGTTGGAGGAGTTGCAGTTAAAGACGGCTCTAGGATTAAAGAATTCCTGAGCCCCTGAATTTTACGACTTGTTTCTCCGTATATAGTTTAAGGGCATGTTTCTCCGTACATAGTTTAAGACTGGGTTCTCCGAACCCACAGGTTCAGTTTCTCTTCTAACCCAAGGTTTATGTGTGTTACTTCTAAGAAACTGTAATCTTTAGACCATGTCTACCGTACGTTCTAAATAAAACTTTTTTTGAGAAAATTCTGATTCAAAAATTATTTAAAAAACTCGTGATGCAAAAATAGCACAAATTAAGGATTAAAAAAAAAACTCCGTCTGCAAAATAACACTTTAAACCTTCAAACTATAAAAGAAGAAAGGTTAAAGGTCGCAAAGCAAAATAATAATTTCCTGTGAATATTTTGAAAAATAACTAATTCTCTGGCAAAGGACGGATAGGACGAACCATAACAAAGAGGCGTATTCAGCCACACCCAAAAATACGCAGACGTAGCGGCGTAAAATTACAGACACTCAAAATAAATCATGATTATCAGAACCCGCGCTCAATATAGGTATTTAAACACCGATTAGAAGGAGTGTGCACTGTGCACTCAATTTTAATTCTGGATTAGCAGTGTCTACAATTTATACGCATAGCTTTGAATTTAACAATTAGCATTAAGTTTTTCATTAAAAATTCTAAACCCTCTTTTGTCTTAACGACAAGCTGGTTTACAAGTCTACTACCCCATCTCCCTTTTGTTCTAACAACAAGCTGGTTTACAAGTCTACTACCCCATCTCCCTTTTGTTCTAACAACAAGCTGGTTTGCAAGTCTACTACCCCATCTACCTTTTGTTATAACAACAAGCTGGTTTACAAGTCTACTACCCCCATCTCCCTTTTGTTATAACAACAAGCTGGTTAACAAGTCTACTACCCCATCTCCCTTTTGTTATAACAACAAGCTGGTTTACAAGTCTACTACCCCCATTTCCCTTTTGTTATAACAACAAGCTGGTTTACAAGTCTACTACCCCATCTCCCTTTTGTTCTAAAAACAAGCTGGTTTACTAGTCTACTACCCCATCTCCCTTTTGTTCTAAAAACAAGCTGGTTTACAAGTCTACTACCCCATTTCCCTTTTGTTATAACAACAAGCTGGTTTACAAGTCTACTACCCCAATTCCCTTTTGTTCTAACAACAAGCTGGTTTACAAGTCTACTACCCCATCTCCCTTTTGTGCTTCCACATTTTCTTATCAACCATCCATCCCCCTCTCCCTGCTCTTCTTCCCTCTTATCTCCAACCNTTATATTCGCCATACTTCTTATATTCGTCCTTCTTCTTATATACGATATACTTTTTATATTCGTCCTACTTCTTATATACGTCATATTTCTTATATTCGTCCTACTTCTTATATACGATATACTTCTTATATTCGTCCTACTTCTTATATACGTCCTATTTCTTATATTCGTCCTACCTCTTATATTCGTCCTACTTTTTATATTCGCCAAACTTCTTATATTCGACCTACTTTTTATATTCGTCCTACTTCTTATGTTCATCCTACTTCTCAAATTCGTCCTACCTCTTATATTCGTCCTAATTTTTATATTCGTCCTACTTCTTATATACGTCCTACCTCTTATATTCGTCCTACTTTTTATATTCGTCCTACTTTTTATATTCGCCCTACTTCTTATATTCGTCCTACTTCTTATATACGATATACTTCTTATATACGATATACTTCTTGTATTCGTCCTACTTCTAATATACATCCTATTTCTTATATTCGTCCAACTTCTTATACCTGTCCTTACTTCGCGATAACCGTCCTAATCCTTACACCTTATCCTTATAACTGTAGACTATCAATCCTAACCCTGCATAAGAGCTGAAAAACTTCAATTTCTCCAAGTGTATTTCTGAGTACTGTAATATCTCTGATACATACAAAATGTCTCCTTAAAAATTTATCCACCCAAGTAACTCCATCATGAAGGTCCTAACCCTATCCCCGTATCCGTTATAATACCCCACAGACGCTTCTTTAAGTATTTTAACCCGCCCTAACCCCGACTAAAGGGACTGTATGCATAGTAAGGTATGTCTGATTCACAACGGTATAAACTAAACCTTCATCTGAGTAACACAGAGGAAGATAAAGTGAAACCCTTAATAACGAATACATCGGAAGAATTTATCAGATCTCGTCTTGACAATTGTTTTTAGGTTTTGATAACAGCACTGAAACCGGACTGATTAATCGCCCCGATCATACAGTGAAACCCTTAATAACGAATATATCGGAAGAATTTATCAAACGTCTTCTTGACAATTTTTCAATGAGTTTTATACTATATTACGTAAATTTCAGTATTTGCGAAAATAAATATATAGACATGAATATACGGGAACAGTTTTAAAGAGTTTCATATAATTATTTAATTAAAAAAACTAAATATCTGCATAATTCCATTATCAGAAAGTGAAGAATACGACATTTGATGAATTCTTTCGATGTATTTGTTATTAAGGTTTCACTGTATAATTTTACAATTTAGAAAAGTGATAAATTCTGATAATTTCCTTTATTGCCTCTGGTGCAACAAAATCGCTTTTAAAGATATTACACGATTTAAAGTAATTAATTTGACATGCCTGCAGTCTATTAATGATGAATGACTTGAAATTGCTGTTTTATCACCTTAAACACCTTGCTGTTGCTACGAGTCAAGTCATTTCAAGTCATCGCATTTAAAATTCTGTTTAATTATTTCTGAAAAGACTTCTAGTCGATAAAAAGTCCAAACCTTTAAATGAGAAAAATCTAAATTATTTTCGAGAAATTTGACATTTCAAAGTGAACTGGAAAACCCACTCCCACCCAATTGCAAGAATAAAGCTAGAAAGGAATTGAGTTTTTGCCACAAACTCAAATCTTCTGATCCCAATATCTTTGAAACCTGATGGTGCAAACCTTTGATATTTCAAACTTAGCTTATTTTATCTTTAAGTATTAATAGTTTGAAATATCTAAGCTCTACGACATTGGGTTACAAAGATATAGAGATTAGAAAATCAGAGTTTGTGGCAAAAACTCAACTCCTTTGCAATAATTTAAATCTCTGTAAAAGGAGAAAAGTTTAAATATGTTTCCTTTCCAAAGTTTATTTGGTTCCACCGGTTTAGAAACTTTAAAATAAAGAAATTCAGTCTTTGCTTCAAATCCCAATTTTCTAATCACCATATCATTTAAACCTGTAAGCTTTTTATATTTCAACCTTAGATTATTTTATCCAACAAAATTCCTAGTTTGAAATATCCTTGGTCCACGACATTTGTTTGTAAAGATATAAAAATAGAAAATCAGAGTTGTGGCAAAGACTCAATTCCATTAAGAATCCTTATCTTTACCGATCAAACAAGTTGCTTTATCATTACTAATATTATGATTTATATATCCTTATGCATTTATACACAAAATAGATATCTAAACTGAGCTGGGAACTTTAGAATGGTGGATATCAGGATTAATGCTTAATCCTCTGTTTTTGCTAATCTCGAGACTATCTTAATTAAAATTAACCTTGTACTTGTATCCTGAAAAGTGTATAAAATTCAACCAATCAGAGTCGCGTAAAAAGAAGCCGATAAATTTGAAATTTAGCGCGCCATTTAAGATTTATATATAGTTAATATACAGAAACGGGAAGGACTCTCAATTTTAAAAACGGTTTTTGATTTTTATATACTAAATCCAAAAAAGAGTGGATTAAGCAAGAAATTAAAAGTGTCCACATTGGATATTCGGATTAAGCAGTCGGGATTAATGGTATCCCATTCTAAATTTCCCAGCTCTGAACTGACAACCCTTTATCCTGATTTCTGTATCCACTATCGAGACTTTTGAATTTATGCTTAATCCTCTCTTCTGGACTTCCTTGATGGATTGCAACCAATAAGAGTTCTTTCATTAATTGCGCGGGCAATTTTTTTTAATTTCTTGGCTTCCGATTGGCTGTTCGAATTCTGCAATCAACACTCTGATTGGTTGAATTTTAAACAATTTCCAGGACACAAACTAAAGGTTTAATTAATCTTGAGATAAATTAAAAAAGGAGATCAAGCATATATCTCGGTATCCACAATTCTAAAGTTTTCAGCTCAGTTGCCATATTTAGATTTGTGTTTTTTTTATTTCTTCAAAAAAGTCTTTATTTTTGCTCTTTAACAACAGGTTGAAAATCATTCTTCTTCTAACTTCCTGTGTTAATCAACTATATCCGGTTTTAAGAACGGTAATAATCAGAGTTACCGGAAGTAAAAATAGTTTTCTTTTCTGTGAGAAACAACTTGCTGCTATCTCTATTACATGATCATTATCTATTACTTTTGCTTTAATAAGACAGACGAGACAAATTCAGAAAGTTATTATATTACAAAACGAGAGAATGCAGCATTATTAAATTACGAAGTTTAACGAGATAGACCAGACATTGCAGCACGTTATTACATTACGAAGTTCAACGAGACAGACAAGACAATGAAGCACGTTCTTATATTGCGAAGTTTAACGAGTTAGACCAGACAATATAGCACGTTATATTATTACGAAGTTCAACGAGACAGACCAGAAATGCAGAACGTTTTTATATTACGAAGATTAACGAGACAGACCAGACAATGCAGCACATTATTATATTACAAAGTATAACGAGACAGACAAGACCATGGAACACGCTATTGTATTACGAAGTTCAACGAGGCAGAAGTTCTATCTTCTAGTTTTACAGAATTACCTTTTCTTGGCAATGCAACACTGCATGTTTTTAAAAGAGGTCAACCACCCATAGATGTTTTGTTTACACAATGGTACGGCCTCCTTTACTATGCACCACGTTTAAGACGTCATTAAACTTGCTTTATTTTTTAATAACCCGGTACTTTTCAGTTAGTTTTCGTGGTTTACCTTATCTGTCTCTTTTATCTATCTATCTATCTATCTATCTATCTATCTATCTATCTATCTATCTATCTACCTACTTCCTATTGATGTAATCTTCTACCAAGTGCATGGCAAGGGTCAAACAAGAAATAACTAATTGACACTTTTCCTGGAATATTTACACAAATTTACTAAACCTGTACAAACCGTGACTTCAAAACTTCTGAACAAAAGAACTGATTACTCGTCACTAACTCTAGTTGGCCAATCCTTAATTCTTGGCAACCGGATGTCGTAGACATTCGATAATATATACATTTTATTTTGCTTGATTGAAATATCTAAGGTTAACACCATCAGGGTACAAGGATTTAGTAATTACAAAATCAGAGTTCTTTATGAGTAAGAAATTTCTTTAAGATTTCAAAACATTCTTTTTATTGGAAAGTGCTAAATCTGAAACCACCAAAATTAATAAAATTTTAACTAAAAATAGAATTACAATTTAAATATTCATTCGCAAAACTTATGATAAAAATAAATTACGAAATGTTAGATATTTATCATCCTGTGAATTAGTCTGAATATTGTATCAGATAAATTAGGAAATGTTAGATATTTATCATCCTGTGCATTAGTCTGAATATTGTATCAGATAAATTAGGAAATGTTAGATATTTATCATCCTGTGCATTAGTCTGAATATTGTATCAGATAAATTAGGAAATGTTAGATATTTATCATCCTGTGCATTAGTCTGAATATTGTATCAGATAAATTAGGAAATGTTAGATATTTATCATCCTGTGCATTAGTCTGAATATTGTATCAGATAAATTAGGAAATGTTAGATATTTATCATCCTGTGCATTAGTCTGAATATTGTATNCTCTCTCTAAAGAAAAAATATCCAAATATATTATTCTTTTTATTTATTCTATACAATTATTCCACTGATTTCCTTGATTAGCCTTGATTGCTTCTTTTATTGTAAGATATGCCCCTTTACAACTTCTATATTTTTCTATTTACAAAATGGACGAAATTGTAGACTTTTTAATCACTTTTTAAAGTGCTAAGATTCCCCCGCCCCCTTTCTATACCCCTAGTTGCGCCTTCGCATCATTAGAATAAGTTAACAGTGTTATTTCTATCCTAACTAAATCCCCCAAACTTTTCAAATTAATGATATTTCAATTAGTAGTTAATTAAGTTTAATATTCTAAGTCAACAGAAATCTATACATAAATATATTGCTTGCTCGCCTGTCTGTCCATTAAATTTCTATAAAACGGCTGAACCGAACAGACCTAAATTTTTTGAGGCAACTCACGAACCCCCCGACAGGATTTTATGAATGGTTCAAGTTGAATAATTTTGCTCGAAAAAAATGTCGACATATATCATTTTTCTAAAAAGCATAAGTTCAAAGAGAAAAATCCACGAAATACGATTTACGAAGGAAAATTGCATCTTTTAGAGAAACGGTTTAATAGCTAAAATTTTAAAATCTCGGTTTACATTAGACGTAAAAATGATACTAGTACGTTTGATACGTGAGATCCAATAAACATAAAACTTTATTGATCTAGACTCTGCTGCAGTTACAAATGCTACTTTCAAATCAAATGACCTTTCTTTCGGGTTTTAATGGATATTTTTAGGCATGAAAAATGTGTAAATGCCACATCTTGAATAGGTCAGAAATTGATTTTTTAATTTTTCGCCAACACTTTTAATTAATAACAAGACTGCATTTAATGAAATAAAGAGGAAAGAACTAGCGAAACCTCTCCCACCCTTATAAAATCTTTGCTCTTCTTTTAAATACTAATTAACTTTTAATTTTAACTTATCCTGTCTTTCAAGAAATAAACAATATTGTACAATTTTTGTGCCTGAACCCGAACAATGGGGTCGAATACCTGACTTGCATAAAATAGATATTCTTCTCTGTATGTTAACCCCTACCTGGATAAACTATATATCCTTATCATGTATATTAACCCCTACCTAGATAAACTATAAATTCGTATCATGTATATTAACCCCTACCTAGATAAACTATATATATCCTTATCATGTATGTTAACCCCTACCTAGATAAACTAAATATCCTTCTCATGTATGTTAACCCCTACCTGGATAAACTATATATCCTTATCATGTATGTTAACCCCTACCTAGATAAACTAAATAACCTTCTCATGTATGTTAATCCCTACCTGGATAAACTATATATCTATATCATGTATATTAATCCCTACCTGGATAATCTATATATCCTTATCATATATGTTAATAAGTACCTGGATAAACTATATATCTTTATCATGTTTCTTAATCCCTACCTGAATAAGATTGGGTTCTATCTGAAACACGCTCTCATGACTCAAGGAGAGGTTTCTAGAGAGTCTCCTGGCGGCCTGGTTCCTCATATACTCCTCCTCCTCGTCCCTCCTCGCCTCTCCGAGGCAGGAGTAGCTCATGGAGGACAAGTCACTGGAGAGCTGCCTCCGAGGATGACGTGATGTCCTCCGAGGTTTGGCATGGAAGATCTGTTTGATCCCACTCCATAATCCCTTCTTCTTGTTTAATCCAGCCCCCTGTTCCTCCTCTACTGGAATGTGACCCAGAGCAACCAAATATTCCTCTCCTCCAGGCATCTCACATTTATCTTAGGGTCTAGATATGAAACCCAACCTGGAGCTAGGACTAAAACCGAACCTTCACATGGGTTTTCCTAACCAAGAATTTCTCTGATTTACAGATATCCATCACTGAGAATATTCATACAATATCCGACTCAGTCGAGTTTCAGGGTATACAATACTATTGTAAACTCTACAGGTAGTTTATGTATACGAAGCTAGGTTCCAACTGATGATGGATGGGAACCTAAACCTGGACGGTTTGGAACTGGACTGCTCCTAGTACTAGAGAGTATAGAGGGGGGCGAGCTCTCCGGTTTCTCTAGGTACTGTACCCAGCACGCAGAACTTCATACAGGCAGTCCGCCACCCAGCCATATATACACACACCATTCAGTTAGAACTACGAAAAGATTAAGTATAAGAGATATATATAAAACAAAGAACCAAATGATTACAGGGTTTTGTTCTGAAGAAAGAAAACATTCCCTTATTTCTCAATTAATGCATATTTCTGTACTTTGTGCAGACCTTAGGTGAATTTTTCTTTTAATTGAACTGACAATTTGTTTACTTAATGCATAATTTGCAAAATAGAAATATTACGCAAACTTTTTTTGCCGATAAGAGTTTATGACTAATCGAAAAAATATTCTTTGCAAATTGATTATTTTTACGCCGCTTTCCTTGCTTAACTGAGATCTTTAGAAATCTTGATACTCTAAGATCCTTGTGCATCTTCCTTGCTAAACTGAGATCTCTAGACATCTTGATACTTTAAAATCCTTGTGCATCTTCATTGCTTAACTGAGATCTCTAGACATCTTGATACTCTAAAATCCTTGTGCATCTTCCTTGCTTAACTGAGATCTCTAGACATCTTGATACTTTAAAATCCTTGTGCATCTTCCTTGCTAAACTAAGATCTCTAGAAATCATGACATTTTAAGATCCTTGTGCATCTTCCTTGCTTAACTGAGATCTCTAGAAATCTTGATACTCTAAGATCCTTGTGCATCTTCCTTGCTAAACTGAGATCTCTAGAAATCTTGATACTCTAAAATCCTAGTGCAGCTTCCTTGCTTAACTGAGATCTCTAGAAATCTTGAAACTCTAAAATCCTAGTGCAGCTTCCTTGCTAAACTGAGATCTCTAGAAATCTTGATACTCTAAGATCACAAGGTTTCTCTTTTACAACTCTAACTCGTTGACCAAAAATACACGTGTTGTTGATAGCTTAATACACGTGTTGTTGATAGCTTAACGACTTCAAGATTTGTAGCTTTATTGTAGATTTCTACACAATTTTCAACATTATTATTTTAATAAATTATAGATACATTTAAAAGAAATTTTGATTGCAATGAGACTGTACTAAAAGAAAGGCTCTAAAATGTTGTTCTAAAAATCCAACTTTTCAGAAGTATTTCGGAATTGTGAACATTTTGCTCGAAATTACAAACAAAATGTTCGTTGATATAACATGTTATACTTTCAAACAAACAAAATGTTTTTTTAACAATGAGATCACTCACATCAAACTTTACTTTTCTAATCCTTATATCTTTGAAAACGGAAGATGTAAACTTTTAGCATTTCAAATTTTAAATACCTGAACTGCAAAAGCTCTACAAATTACATTAATAGTTCCATAATTAACAAGTTTGGTAAAGAAGTCAAATTGTTTCCAATCGTTGTTGGAAATGAAAAAAAAAAAATTTCTTGAGAAGGTTAAATATAAGAAATATATTTTTTAAAAGAAAAGAAATTTAATGCTACCAATGATAGCCTATTGGCGATTCTTACATCAACTGCAGATTTGAAAATATTATTTATGGTAGTTTATGCTTCAGTGTTGCTCAGATGTAACCACCCTTAAATCTTAAATCTTAAACCAGACCGATTTCTCCTTTAACAGTTCTGTTTCTCATTCAGTAGCAGTTTTATTTGCAATTCTTTAGTTACAGTTTCTCTCTTCTTTATTAACACTTTCATTTACTTCTTTAGTAACAGTTTCTGATTTTTCTTTAGTATAATAGTTTCAGTTGCTTCTTTAGTTCCAGTTCCAATTCCTTCTTTTGTAACAGTTTCAGTTTTTTCTTTAGTAACAGTTTCTTCTTTAGTAACAGTTCCTTCTTTAGTAACCATTTCAGTTCTTTCTTTTGTAACAGTTTCAGTTCCTTCTTTATTAAAAATTTCCGTTCCTTTTTTAGTACAGTTTCAGTTCGTTTTTTTTTGTAACAGTTTCAGTTCCTTCTTCAGTATCAAGTTCCTTCTTTAGTAAATAGTTTTATTTTTTCTTTTGTAACAGTTTCAGTTCCTTCTTTATTAAAATTTTCCGTTCCTTCTTTAGTACAGTTTCAGATCGTTTTTTTTTAATAGTTTCAGTTTCTTTTTCAGTTCCAGTTCTAGTTCCTTCTTCAATAATGGTTTAATTTTCTTCTTTATTAACAGTTTCAGTATCTTCCTTGGTTAGAGTTTCAGTTCCTTGAAACTTCTAAGTAACAGTTACAGTTCCTCCTTTATTAACAGTTTCAGTTTCTTCTTTATAAACAGTTTCAATTTCTTCTTTAGTAACAGTTTCTTCTCAAGTAACAGGTTCATTTTCTTCTTTAGTAACAGTTTCAGTTCCTTCTTTAGTAATAGTTTTAGTTCCTTCTTTGGTAACAGTCCAAGTACCTTCTTTAGTAACAGTTTCAGTTCTTTCTTTGTAAAAATTTCCGTTCCTTTCTTATTAACAATTTCAGTTTCTGTGTTATTTGTAACAGTTCCAGTTCCTGTTCCTTCTTGAGTAAGAGTATGTACTAATATTAGAATTTATGTATGTTGCAGTTCTGACGAAACCTCTAGCATTTATACTTTATAAGAAATTAATAGGATCCATCAGGGTTCCGGAAGAATTAAAATTCGATGATGGACCAAACTCCTGTAGAGTAAAAAAAGTAGATGTAAGTTCCACATTTATTAAAATATATTTCGGTCTGGGTTGACCCTCGTCAGTTCTAACGATATAATAACCATCAAGATCGATAAAAAAATCGTTAAAAACCAAAGGAAAATAAACAAAAAGATTATTTAAAAAAAAATTGGGCTGTCAAATGGAATAAAGGGAAACGAACACAGATCATGAGTTTGAAAAAAAGATAATTTGCAAATATTCATTTTTTTAAAATGTTTTAGGACCATTATTATTCCTTGAGATTGTCTGTGTATCTCGCTTATCCTGTAAAATCTTTAAAATGTTTTAAGAGATTGTCCTTGAGATTGTCTGTGTATCTCGCTTATCCTGTAAAATCTAGAAACTAGCTTAACCGTTATGAATTAAAATGTTACGATTAATTATTTGCAAATTGTCAGTTTTCCCACAAAGCCACGTATTTGCAACATATGCGGGAATAACTTCGTTAAAGGAACTGAGTTTTTGCCACAAACTTAAATATTCTTATCCCTATATCTTAGCAACCCAATGTCGTAGACCTTAGATATTTCAAACTATTAATTCTGTTAGATCAAATAATCTAAGTTTGAAATATCAAAGGTTTATACCCCCTAGTTCCAGAGATATAGAAATTAGAAAATTTGAGGTTGTGGCAAAAACTCAATTCCTTTTGCATGGGTTTGCGTTTACTCACAGGTGTGCCAATTAACACCATATTCTGACAAATCAATTTGGTTCTCTTTTATAGTAAAGGTGTCCCAGGAAACATGACATTTCAAAGACGAAACTATTTTTGAAAGTATTTGCGGAATTCATTAGTCAGTCTACTTTTTCCTGTATGAAAGTTGAAAAAAATATTCAAAATTCAGACTTTTTTAGATTTCAACTGTGGTGCAACTTCTCACCCTCGCTAAGAGGGAGGGAACCCCTGGACGCCATGAGCCTCCGCTATGAAGAAATGAGCATGCGCAATACATCAAAATGTGTAATACAGAAGGGTTTTTTAAACTCGTGTTTTAAGTTTTAATAAAAGCTTTATTTCAAATTTTTTTGACATTATGACAAGAGAGGTTTCTCAATGGGAAATATTTATCAATTATCAAGAATAGTTCATAATTATGATTAATAAAGTGGTATATAAATTTTTAACATTCTTTATATGAAAGAAAAATATTTAGAGAAAAAATTTAAATTGAATTTCATTTAATCTTTTATAATCTTTGGTTTAATTTGTATCTTTTGTTTGTAGTTCAAACTAAATCTCGAAAATTTGCAAGTTTATTTAAATCTTAAATTTTTCAAAAAAATGTATCGTTTAAATCAAAGATTACAATAGAACAAACTGAATTTATTCCAGAAATATTTCTCTAAATAGCTTTTTTTTCTGCCTAAGAAATGTAAATCATGCCAATCAATAAATAAATCTTATCTTTAGTAAAATTCTAATGCCACTTAGTCAAAAAAATTGTTAGCATTTATCATTACACAAAAAAATCACGAGTTAAAAAAGAGCTGTTCTGTATGGTGGATGCTCGTTCACTGCATAGCGGAGGCTTGGTCTGTATAGTGGAGGCTCGGTCTGTCTAGCAAATCTGGGAGGCTCGTGTCTGCATAGCAGAGGCTCATGGCGTCCGGCGGTTCCCTCCCTCTCGCTGTAGCGAGCATGTAGACGAGTAAAGGGCTTATGTCCAATTTCTTATTCATATTACCATAGGTACAACTATAGGTCGTATCTATCTATCTTTCTACACTGCTCTGGTAAAGCGTAACCAATGTGTGACTATGGTTCAACCTATGGTAGAACGTCTAAGAAATCGGCCATTATATAAACAAGACATCAAAATTTTTCAAACAGGGATTTATATTATTCAAAATACCCCCCCCCCGCACAACACGAAGTAATAAGGTAAAATTGAAAAAAAAAACAGAAAGGCAAATTTTACCGTACGAGTGTTGAAAATTCAGTATTTTGATTCAAGGCTGTAAAAAAACATCATGTTTAATGGAGACACCCTGTTTATCCAGGCTCATCATATCAAACAAATTCAAGTCTCAATTGAACCATTTTATCAATTTTCAATGCTAGTTTGCTTCAATTTTCGTTGATAAATGCATAGTTAGTTTTAACACACTATGCAGAATTAAAATGTCTTCTTAAGTTCCGGAGAAATGAGGGATAGGTATAAAAATACACCATGACAAATTAATTCTCCGCTACAATCAGATCGACCATGATAAATATCGTAATTATCGAGCCACTCTTGATAAGCCCGTTCTCTGCATCATGTTTGATCAGTGGTTGTGAAGTTCACGTAATTTGGGATTGGGGGACGATAGTTCGGCCGCTAGATGTCTCACGCAAAATTCTTAACTGATTTCATACGAGACATCTAGAGGCCAAACTATCGTTCCCAAAATTACGTGAACTTCACGACCACTATCTACAGAGAGAACGGGCTCAGAGTGATCCACAAGGAATGGACTGTAAAGACGACCAAAAACTCAAAAAAATAACAATCCCTATCCCAAGGTTAAATAAAGTCCTCTGCCTCAAAATATTTAATTCCTTATTGAAACAATCGCATGATTACAAGCAGTGCTTAGGATCCATTTAATTTTGATGTGGATTCGGATCCTTTATACTTTAACTTGATGAACCATTCAGAAATGAGATTTTTTATAATCTCTTTTTTACAAAAGTTCAGATTTTGGTTATAGAAGCAAATTTTTTTGCAGTTTTTGGTCGATATTTTACCCCTTGGATCCGGATCCAGAAAGCCAAAATCTTGCGGATCCGGATCCTAAGCACTGGTTACAAGAAAACATTCCGTAGAGTCGTCTCTGAAGTCTGATCCTTGGTGCGTAACCCTGCATGTAAACCTTATAGACCACCATAACTGGGGTTTGACAAATTTTTCCTCGTTCGACAATGTCAAAAAAATTTGAATAAAATGGAAAATATTTTATTTTTAAAAGTTTAAAAATTACATATTTGTGTGTTCAGACCAGGCTTGATTGTCACTAGATATCTAGAAAAGGGACTGTTGTCGAAGATCCATGGACGCAGGTTTTCGTAGCTCTATGGACTGAAGTTACTCCATCTATTCGTAGATCCATGGGTTCTGGGCAGGTTCCCAGCTAGTGAGCTCCTCAGGCTTAAACCACAGAGCAATCTCCTTCTGTGCAGATTCAACTGCGTCAGAGCCGTGGCAGATGTTACGTCCAACCTAAACAAAAAATTTAAATTAAAAAAAAATACTTTAAAGTCAAAATATGTGGAAAATTTATAATGACGTGTATAATAGATCTGAGAAATCAGATTGGGAATACACAATAATGTAATAACAAAGAGGAAAAATAAATCAAAGAGAACAATTATGTAATCACCAGATTTAAAGCAAATTGAATAATGACCAGATTAAATATATAATCTCTATTAAAACTTAAAATATAGTTACATCTCCTGCTCAAGAGGAAATAAAGTTACATCTCCTGCTCAAGAGGAAATTCCCGTGGATATCCCAAATTCCCCAATCAATATTTGAGGCAGATCGGTCCTGGAGTTCATGAGTTATGATCGGACAAACAAACATTACAATTTTCTATTTATACTTACATGGATAGCGTAATCTCCTCTGATGGTGCCGGGTTTGCTGTCAGCAGGGTTGGTCTCTCCCAGCATAACACGGCCAGTCTTTACAGCGTTCAAACCCTCCCAGACCATAGCTACGACGGGGCCGGAGGCCATGTACTTCACCAGACCGGCGAAGAAGGGCTTCTTGGAGAGGTCGGCGTAGTGGTTTTCCAGATGGGCCACAGACGCCTAGAAAATAAAATTCTAACAAGGTTTAATGACAGGGGGGGACGCAACGTTATTAAAGACAAGGCCCGATGTGCACTAACGGTGGGCCATAAGAGAAATTATATACTGTACAAAACAGAATTCTTCTTAAATACACAATAAACTTGGTTTCGGTGGCTAAAACCGATTACTGTTTACAAACAATCTAATAAGGCTTATGTCGAAAAAATATTCTCCAATTAGACAGGTGAGGGTGGTACGGGGAACAGGTCGGGGTCTGTCCCAGAGAACGATTTTTGGACCCCCCCCCCACTCGCTGACCATTTATTCCCATAAAATTTGTTATTTATTTTTTATTATTTTGAGGGTCAGGTTTAACTCATTTCTGGTCCGAGCGGTGCGGCTAGGACGGGCTAGGGGGCCGAGCGCTGCGGCCAGGAAAAACCTCTGTGAATCAACAATTTTTAATGAAATTAATGTATATTTATGGCTAGGTAAAGCTCATTTCTGGGCCGACCGCTGCGGCTAGGACAGGCTAGGAGCAGAGCGCTGCGGCTAGCACAGGCTAGGGAGCCGAGCGCTGCGGCCACATGACCAATACAAATTTGCTAAAAAAATGGTATGCACAAAATTGATAGGAGGGGTCCGGGGGNCGGCCCAGAAAGTGTCTTAACCTAACCTAACCCTAAATAACAAAAAAAAAATAATAAATTTGCTGAAAAATAAATGGTCATGTACAAAACTGATAGAAGAAGGGGGGGCCTGGAAGGGTGGTCCAAAAATCGTTCACTAGGACAGACCCGGTAATCGGAATAAACGTTTGATAAGTAAATGATCATAGTAATATAGATAGTTTACGAAAACACAAGGCAGATCAGTTATAGAATTTATAGATTAGTTTAAAGAGATATAAGCAACGTGCCACGAAATTGTTAAGACCGAGTATATCTCGAAAACGATACCAACCTACATTTAACAGTATGATAACTTAATCTAATTAGATTGCAACTAGACTAATTGATAACAGCGTTAGACATTCCAGAAGTAAAGGCGTGGAGTCTACGTAAAGCGACCGGTAAATCTAAAATCAACCGGAAGTTGCAACAGTTGAGTTTCACTTTTCTAAAAAAACGAAGACGACATTATACAGCCAAGGAAACTAATATTTTACCGCTTAATCATCACATGTTCAGTTTTCTCAGTTAAATCTATTCAAAAATACTCTTTTGAAATAAATCAAAATGTAAATTGAATAGTTTTGATGAACTGTAATGCATGGAAACCTTAGTCCAGAAGAAGCATTTTCCGCTTTATATTTTCTCAGACTGTATAAACAAAACCAAGCTTGCGGCATTTTCCTTATTATTTAGGTAAATAAACATATCGTAAAAATTCCTCCAATGGAATAGAAGCATGTTTTACGACTACGGAAAATATTGTATTATTGTATTTGGAATGTAATATTTATTTGTAAAAAAAATCCGCAAATTTAGCTCTTACAAATCCACATTTTCACAAAGTCTTAGTAAGGTCAAGGACGTAGCAAACTATAATCACGTCTTTAAAAGTGGGGTCTGTCCCATCTAGAGAACGATTGGGTCCGTCCTAGAGAACAATTTTTGGACCCCACCGGCCCCCCCCCC